>NC_051142.1:80712-200310 GCF_014839805.1 Manduca sexta | reverse complement strand
TTTTAGGACATACTGAAAAAATCACAGATAATGTTTATCAGTCAAAATTGTCTGATAATAAACACAAAAGGAAGGAAAATTTTAAATGAAAATTCTGAAAAGATCCATAACACGCTGGAGGTTATCAATAAAACTAATTGTATATTGGTACTACCTATTGTTACGTATACTCATGACAGATATAAGTACTAAACATTAACCACGTGAATGTCTTTAAATGCGCTATTTTTTATATGCAACACTAATTGGTTCAATGTCACAGGGGAAAAAACTTTATTTATATCGCCGGTTTATGGATTCCCAACATTATATAACAAGACCTGACAGTTTTAAATGATAATAAACACAAATAAATGAGGATGTTGTGACAAAATCGAGAAAATACTAACATCTTCCAGAAATTGTGTCCGCATCGGGATTTTTCTCGCCAAGCGGTTATAGTGACTTTTGGTAGATACGATTCCATTTATAGGCAGTATTTTATGCGACACTGTACGCAAACAAATAGCCATTTTGTCATGGAACGGTTATCACTCTATTTATAGCAGAATTCGAATTTTTTTCGAAAATGTGTCGTAAAAGAGTACCCGACATCGCACCGATAAATGACAGCTACTTTTTTTTTTACATTTTCACTTCCTCTGTTTCAGCAAGGGTTGAGTATTATACAGCCTCCTGAGGTAAAAATAAAATCTAAATATATTAATGATAAACACTGAATGTTTTTTATTGCTTAATATAAATGGTTTCTAGTAGAAATAGTAGGTGTTAAAATTACATAAAGGCAGCTTAGTAAATTACATATCAGTACATTATTTTATTTTATGTAGTATATGGCTTCTTTTAAAAAAGTAACACTCATTATATGAAACGTCAAAATCCAGCTGACCGAGACTGATTTACTAATTTGCGTTCAATTTTGAATATTTATTATAAATTTATTTGATCTGATCTACAATCAAGAACTTATGACGATGAACCTCCAACGAGCTCTTCAGCGTGTATACAGTCAAGTGTTTAGTCACAATTTAAATACAGTATGTAAATATTGCACCATTTTTTATTTTTATAAATAATCAATATTTCTCATGTGTTGATTTACCTATTATATTTAGCTTTGTTATTGGAAATCTAATATTTTATGTAAAGGCCATACCGCATACTACCTCCGGCTAGTCTTAATATATTCGACCCGATTATTGATGTAGGGTCAATGGCTTTTTGAACCTCATACTGATTTAAATACACAAAATTAAGGCAAAACTATAAGTACAAACTCTTTATAAAACGGCCAGTAATTATGTAAACATTATTAATAATTATATAATTTTTGTACTCAATTTATTTTCAGATATTACCCAGTGCCTACACAATACGCTTTACCCACAATAAAAAAGATGTGAACGAACACCGCGCGAAAGTAATGGCTCGTGGGCTGCCAGAGAAGAAACCACTGCCTGGAGTGAAGAGTATAATCCTAGTTGCCTCTGGTAAAGGTGGTGTTGGGAAAACTACCACAGCTGGTAATGAAGAACTCATTTATTGCATGCATTTTTTTACTTATCAAAGGAGGGTTAAGTTTGTTTGATGATGGAATGCAATCCTCAATTTGTAACTTAGTAGCTCTTTCAAACTATGAATATTTTTTTTTGTATTATCTTTTTTAGTATGTTCAAAATAAAATCTGTAATTAATTTCTTATTCTTAATACCATATATTTTACTTTTGTACCTTTACTTTGGTCACCACTGGGGTACAAGCCCTCTAGTACTTGTAGGTTGGAACTAAACATATTTGTTCCAGTGAATCTCGCATGTGCAATGAAGGTGATAGAGCCTGATAAGGAGATTGGGCTGCTAGACGCTGATGTGTTTGGTCCGTCCGTACTCATGATGAACATCAGTGGAGAGCCCATGCTGAATGATGAACATCTCATAGAACCACTGCTTAATTATGGAGTTAAATGGTGGGTGCTTGTAAATATATAAACCTTCACGAGCTAAACTACAAAAACATGTTTGGGAGAGAACTCAGGAGCTGCTAGCAGTTGGGGATTAATTAAGTATATACAGAGTTTACGGAATCTGTGATTTTTATTTATTTGAGCTGATTTTTTGTGAGATAGGACTATGTATGCCAGTTGATAATATTAACCTTTTGAACTGATAGCTCATGATAAAAATATGTTTGATAATGTAACACAAGTGTAAAACAATATTGTAGGTATATGGAATCTACTAGCCCATATTAAAATAGTGTAGGAGGAGAAAGCCATTGAAACACCTCTTATTAGTATACAATGCTGTGTTTAGCATTATAAATGAAATACTGGACTACTACTATAATAATAAGAATCAGGCCTTTTTATCAGTTCTTTTTTTGAGGCACGCTAATTCTCGAAAGTTGTAAGTCCATAATTTTTTGTACCCCCTCCGTTCCTATTCTTTTTAATGGCAATTTTTTCGATATTTCCTTTGGCGGCACTGCTTGTCCCATGTCCCTTCATAAGAAAAGCCCTGATAAGAATTATCTTCTTGCCTCTCCTATATATTTTTGTGTCAATACACGCTTATTTTACATCCTTGCCTCTGCCAAACCTTTATGAACATTTACATCTCTTGTTTTTTTAGCATGTCAATGGGTTTGCTTGTGTCTGGTGAGAATGCAGTGGTGTGGCGCGGGCTGATGGTGATGCAGGCGCTGGAGCGGCTCACGCGGCACGTGGCGTGGGGCCCGCTCGACTGCCTCGTGGTGGACACGCCCCCCGGCACCGGCGACACGCATCTGTCACTCGCACAGAACTTGCCGTTGGATGGTATGATATCGAACCAATTTTATATTTGTTGCATTGAATTCACACAGTAGATGTAAATACCTCTTTTTTACAAAAGCTTACTTCACAATATCTTGCTTGTAACCCGCATCGTGAACACCACTTACCGTCTATCATCCCAACACGACTCAATACATGAAAACTTTCCTTGTTCTGACCAATGCTTTATTTTAATTTTAATCGTCGCAGGCGCCATCGTTGTCACAACTCCTCAGTCAGCAGCGTTACAAGTCACACGACGTGGCGTCAACATGTTCGAAAAACTCAAAGTCCCTATCATAGGCATGGTAGAAAACATGTCGCATGCGATATGCTCCAAATGCGGCACCAAGAACTTCGTGTTCGGCAACGAAACGAAAAACACCGCTAAGGATATGGGTCTCGAAATTATCGAAAGCTTTGAAGTCGATCACAATATGTCAGAATGTATAAACAGCGGAAAACCAGCTATATACGCACTTCCGGATAGCATACACGCAGAGAAATATCGACAGCTTGCGAACAAAGTGTTCAAATACATAGACAATAAGGAAAATCAGGCAGCTAAAGCGAAAGAACAGTAGAAGGCATAAAATTATGTACAAAGTAGGTTGTTGAATTTTAGTTTATTTTAATTATATCGTACAAAATAAAGTCGTTATATAAAAATGTCTATTACCTTACACGATAACACAAAGATTATAAGACCTTGCCTTTTAAATAAAACATTTCATTATTATATAAAATTTATTTAGAACAATTTTTTTTAATCAGTTTCTATGGCCAAAGTCCGAATTGCAACTTAAAAAAATAAATAAAAAACAATAATACAAAAATATGTTGTCTTTTAAATACTTTCTATATAGGATGCGTCATAATGTATAACATGCAGGATAGGTGAAGCGGCTGTAAGCATGTGATGCCTGTATTAATTAACTGAGTCTTCAAAACAATTGTTGGACATTTAATGAAAGAAATATATAAAGTTATAAAATCCGACATAGATATATGTACTCGCGTCTCAACAACTATGTAACGGCAATAAATTCTCCAATATTCTCAAACGTTGTTGCGTTCATTCAATAAGTACAAATAGATAATGATTTACATTGACATCACAAATATTTAAAAAAATCGTCGGCATGAAACGTTAACACTATAGATAACGAAAGCGGTCGCTCTCATACTGCGTACTCTTACAACATTCCGTCAAGATAACATCACTCGCTTGCGGGTCGTAAAAATATTTATTAAATCTATAAAATATTGGTGCAATTTTATGGAAAAATATTACATAAATGGAAGCTAACTGTTAAATTTAAATTGCTGGCAACATTGCATAACTATAGACTAACAATTTCAAAACGTCTGGCAACACTGTGATAAATTTTAGAAAAATATTAAAAATACCTAATTTTATTACACATGACATATTACACAGGAATTATTAAATATGAACAGTACAATAATGTCATAAATATGTACTTTAAAAACAATTGATATAAACACATTTATGAATTGACTACCTTCATTAAGATTTTTAAGGAATCCATTGAATGTAAAATTTTGAGGTAATTCAGCTGTTTAGTCCAAATGTACCATTTGAGTTTTGCAAACACTTTTCATTATGCTTTCTATATATAATTGGTCATTGAAAATTATTTCTTCACAAGAGTTGTATGTACCAGTGTTGTTAATGCTCTTGCAAGTCTTGCCGGCGACTAGTTCAGTTGTCAATACACCAGATGTATGGTACACTATATTTATCCAGCCAACATTCAAGTTCAGGAAATTAATCCTAGTTCTGAGGATTTAATACTTTCCGTATTAAAACAAATTGCAATGTATGCCATAAACACCTTTATGACAATGTATTATTGGTTCTATTTAGTGCAGGTCAAACATTCTTATGCCTGCTCTTATCTCACTTTAAAGCGAGACAAAAAACTTTTTCGGGCATGTTAAAAGAATTTGGTTTAGGGTTTACGACCGAGCACCTGTCAAACGGTACCCTCTCTGTGGGATCCAATCTTGGCAGTTTGTCAAAAAATTATGTTGCTCGAACTGTGAAATGCAATAACCTTCTCATCCACAGCTTATAACACATTTGTCTAATTAATTATTAACGTCATACCAATAAAAAAATGTTACTATTGGAAACAAACAATCCTAGTTTTAGTAAAAATACTGCGACCGATTCATTGACTTGAACAATGCCTGGATAAACATACCACTATAATGAATGTTGCACCACCGTAACAATCTTAACGTTAATATCAAAGTCTGTGCACTGCGGGACTAGGTCAGTCTCTACCACTTCTTCTTGTGCTCGTCCATACTGACCCCGCCGGGGCCGAGGTACACTATCATTAGCAGCCCTCCGATCACTGATAATGTCTGAAAATGGATGAAAGTATTTAAACATATAAAAATGACAAATATTGCATTTAAGAATGGCCTCACAACCAGTTAAGCCACGAGGTCGAAAGGCAACTGACGATGTGTGGATACACTAATTAGATCGTTAATTACGGTTTTAGTACCAAAACTTGAGAATATACTTTTTAACGTCTTAAGTGTGAAAAATATTGAGTGCGTAAAAAATAAACAGCGACGATTCGAAACAGCTCTCGTATAGATTCTACTAGTAAAATTACCTGGAAAAAGTCATATTTGAGGAAGTCCCTGAGAGGTTTGTAGGAGGGAACCGTCCACCACGCGTTGTGATACAGGTTGAGCACGGTGAGCACCAGCACCAGCATCAGTGCCGACAGCTTGGTGCGGTACCCCACCGTCACGAGGATCATCAGGATGCTGCCCAGCAAGTCTTGCACGATCTATACAATATAGAATCTCATTTAGTACCTAACAGTTACATACAACTTACCTAACAGTACAATAAGGGTAGTCTATATATTAAAAAACTATTAATAAGAAACGGGACTAATAAAAATAGATTTTTATATATATACTAGCTTTTGCTCGCGGCTTCGCCCGCGTGAAGGTGTTTTCCAGGATAAAATTCCACTGTTTGATAAAAGTCTTGCTACATATTTTCCCGGTACTTATAGGTTCAAACTAATTTTATCCCCAATCTATAATTTCAGTTCAATCAGTCGAAAATCTAAGAACATTTATACAAACTTTCATCCCCTATTTTATCCCCTTAAGGGTAGAATTTATCAAAATCCTTTCTTTAGGGGATGCCTACGTCATAGTAGCTTTATGCATGTAAAGTCTTAGCCCGATCCGTCCAATGGTTTGGGCTGTTCCTTGATATATCACTGTCAGTTACCTTTGAGTTATATATTATATTAACAACTGAAGTTAGCTAAAATTGAGTTTCTCGAAGCCGACCACTATTTATGTACTATGTATTTTGAGACTATGCAATTTTGTCGCGTTCGCGATTCACTTTCACTTTTGTTGAGTTTCAGAACGCGATATTAGATCCTCCAACGCGCACGCGAATTTGAACTTTATGCAGCGGTAATAAATTACAAATTGACTCTCCATTTTATTTAGAAAACGTTTGTATGGGAAATAGAAAAATGCTGTTTTGAGGATTTTCCCGGCAATTATTCGAATTTTCTCACCTTTTAAATCTTCCCTAGACCTCCACGAATAATTCAAGACCAAGATAAGATAAATCCGTTCAGCCGTTCTCGAGTTTTAGCGAGACTAACGAACAGCAATTCATTTTTATATATATAGACTAGCTTCCGTCCGCAGCTTCGCCCGCGTGGATTTCGGGTTTCAAAAATGGAGAAGGTGCTCAATTTGTCGGGATGTTTTTTTAATTTATGGTGGTATGCAGGTGGTCCGATTGTCCGGTCAGGGTCTGATGATGGGATCCTGGTGAAATCGAAGGAACTTTTAACCATTAAGGTTGCACACGAAATGACGGAAGCTTAAAAATGGAGTAACTTCTCCCGTTTTCCCAACATTTTCCATCACTGCTATGCTCCTATTAATTGTAGCGTGATGAAAAGTATACTATAACCAGCTCAGGAGTATGAAAAATAATTGTACCAAGTTAAGTTAAAATCGGTCGAGTAGTTTTTGTTTCTATAACGGTTATACAGACAGACGGACAAAAATTTTACTAATTGCATTTTTGGCATCAGTATCGATCCCTAATCACCCCCAGTTATTTTGGAAATATATTTCATGTACAGAATTGACCTCTCTACAGATTTATTATAAGTATAGATATGCAAAAGTAGCTCAAAAATTGTCCATAACGAAAACATGCATTTTAAAGGAAAATAAAAGAAATAATATCGTGAAGCCAACCAAATAACTAATGATATATTAAATTTTGTGACTGTTCAATTTAGTCGGGTCCGCGATATCACTTTTGTTGAGTTTCAGAACGCGACATTACATTATTATATTCTGTGCTCCGACGCACACTGCTTTGATGTTAGGAACACACCTACATTGCTTAGACAACAGTGAACTTTATACAATAGCAATAAAGCTCAAATTGACTCTACGTATTAGTTAGAAAACGTTTGTATGGGAAATAGAAAAATGCTGTTTTGAGGATTTTCCCGGCAATTATTCGAATTTTTCTCACCTTTTAAATCTTCCCTAGACCTCCACGAATAATTCAAGACCAAGATAAGATAAATCCGTTCAGCCGTTCTCGAGTTTTAGCGAGACTAACGAACAGCAATTGATTTTTATATATATAGATTTTTTTGCAATTCTAACATATTATTATATTTATACATAGGTTGACAACCCTACTAAATAAAACCGAAAGTAAAACTGGTTCTCTTAGTTCTAGTATACAAATGACCAAATATACAAGTCTATATCAAGAATGTGCATAATTTTTGCCTATCGCCAAACTTGTTTACTTCGTATCTAAAAGTGAAGATAATCTGGGTCATTGATGATGTAATAATATGAATATTTATGGGAATTTAGTGTTGTATAAATGACAACCCGTTCGACTCGTTCCTGCTCATTGAACAATGACTTTATAATATACAGGGAAAATTACATTAGATCACCAGTGTAGCACATTCAGGAAGTATGAGATCTCTTAGATAGAAATCAAGCTGATGTGACCTAATATAACTCCATGAAGGAAGATTATCATCTTTTTAGTGATGTTAATGTAATTCAGCACGGCATCCATAACTATACGAGGAAAGACTATGTCCGAGAATATCTAAATGCTTTTTTTATTGCCTTGAATGACGAGACGAGCTTGCCGTTCGCCTGATGGTAAGCGATACGACCGCCAATAAACAGTAGAAACACCATCCAACACCTTGAATTACAGTACTGTTTGACATGAGAAGTCTTATGTCCAGTAGTAACAGTGGCTACAATGTCCATCGAGCCGGAACATAACAGTGACTACACTGAGTATCTAGGACTATTTTAAAAGACAGTCAAGTGGCATACATCATTTTAAACACTTCTGCAAATTATCAATCGCTAAATATGGTAATAAAAATCGACAGCTTAAATTCGCATGAATAATGGTCTAAAAATTCAGTTTGACATTATCTCGAATATTCTAAATATAATTTGTCGGTTTTCGTACAAGGCTGTGGGAGGAAATATTTGCATATTCATGAATTTTAAGTGACAATAACTCAATTTTAAATGCTTCTAATTTCACAAACATTGTCAAGTTAATTCTAAATCTGATATAATTCTATCTCTAAAGACCAGTATGCTGTTGTGTACCCGTCAGAAGATATTTTCATATAAGACAAGATGATGATTGATAACAAGTTGTATAGAGCCATTCCGGTTTCAAATAGGCCGGCATAATTGTACCGATTGGCGACGGATAATAATTTTTATCTAGACCCAACTCCACTCACTACAATTTGGAGTGACCATATAAAAAACTCACTTGCAAGAAGGAAATTTCAAATCTGAGCAGTGTGATGAACATGAACGCGAGCAGTATCCTGCCGGCGAGCTGGAGGTAAGTCTTGGGCTTGTTCTCGCCGAGTGAGGGCACGCCCGCGAACAGGCTGCGGCCCTCGGCGCGCGCCTCGGCCAGCACCAACAGCAGCGCGCCGATCAGCGCCAGGTTACGCAGCAAGAACTGCATGTCCCACAGTATGCTGTATGCGAATGTCTGGAACAACAGTTGGTTTAATGTAGACGGTTCTATCAGGGTGATATCATTTAAGACGAATGACATGTACTAATGTTATTTTTATTTTATAGGCGGCACAACCAGACACATATGCACACACACACAGATTTAGAGAGGCAGGTGTGCATGCTGCATACAGGTTAGAAATGTTTGGATCTTCCTTACCTGTAGTACAACGATGAAGAAGAGAACTCCACAGGCGATGTCGACCTTCAGCCTTCCCAACACCATCACACAACCTCCGAGCTGACCCACTAAATTAATTATCTGGAAAATATAAAATAAGATTTATAAAAGTTGCCTTAATTTTAAAATAACATAATTAATTTGTATGCAAAGTTCAAGCCCCATGTAGTTTAACATCGGGCTTAATCGTCTCGACCAAAGGAGATATTTTGTCAAGGACCATTTTTTAAAATTTCGCTGGTTCTGGTGGACCTTTATTTTGCTTTGCGGTAAAGGGCATTACCACTACCGCCCAGCCTTCGCGGGGGGCGACTGGTCAGTTACGTTGGAGTCTATCTGCCTCCATGATAGTTGAAGTCAAACCAACATTTTAGCTCTTTACTATCAAACCAGATACATTTTCGTGGACTCTCGCTTACGAATTGTGAACCCCCTTTTTTTGGTCACTCCAACCTAGACCCCTGTGAAGTCTCCCGTAGACCCGCGCGGGTTCACCTGGGCCACTTTGGGAATCAATGGTCTACGAGTAGACGCTAGAATAGTGTTCCCAGTATCTAACGTTAATTAAAGTTAATGAAAGCAATTATTATTTTGTTATATTTTCATTTCTGTGAAAACCATGTTTATTTCATATAGCGTTTTGCTTTATCGTTTTAGTGTGATCTTGAATACATCATTCCACTCTGAAAATTACTTAATGAGTCGCGTCAGAAGAATTATTTCATTCAATACCATTTTCCACAACAAAATATATTATCGTTTAAATATAATGAACAATTAAAGTACAAACTACAAAAAAAAAATATTTTATTATCGGAAATACCACGTCATTAACGACACTTAGCAATAAAAAAATAATTGCTTTCATTGTATCTCACAGATAAAGTGAACTCAAATATAATAAACCCGTATATTACAATCCTATTTGGCTGCTTCTACGATTTTATTACATCCCTACCATACAGAAATCTACTCATCTCTTTGTACCATAGACTTATTTATACAATTGATACTATTCTATGTACTTGTCATTGTGATATAATGGAATTCAAGTTAAATTCCTGCCAAGGGAAAACTTAACTCTCAATTTTCGGCATTCATCAATATTTCTAATAAAGCAGATGCCACGTTTTAATCTTTTAGTTTTTTCGATTTTTACTAATTCTATACCTGGCCATTACCCTCTAACTCCCGATAAGAAAAAAAAACAATAACCCATTCCATAACAAAGTACACATTACGACAAAGTTCATAATCCTGTTATCAGAACAATGTGTGTCACTCGGTAGTGCATAGGTAGCGACAATGGACTGTTTATTCGCACCGGCGCAACACGTGGCGGCACTCCGGTGCCAACTGCGTGAACTTGCGAACTCAACAAGGCCACACTCACGCGGCGAGAGGGGCATTTGACCCCCCGTTATTTTGATAATTTAAAAATTTACTAGAGCGAACATTTGAAAAAGTACGCTAATAGTACAATAATAAATTAGTGTAATTAGGATTTGGGCATCTAAAAATTTCGCCAGTAATGAATCCCGGCCATTGGTGCTATTTCTCCCTAGTTGATGTCTCGCGGCTGAGGCAAATTGAACATAAAATTAACTTTCTTTTCTTTAACCACAAATTAAGTTACAACAAATACCACATAAACTGAAAAGAAATAAATCAAGTAGTTTTGATTGAATTATTCTTGTGTCTATCAATTTATAGAATTTCTCTTTTATGGGGGACAAGCACTCCCCAATAAAACGTCGACTATGGTTCTTATAAGGTACTCCGAATGTTTACAATAACTTCCTTTGTTATTCATATAACAGTGAATTTATAACTCAATGCAATCCAACATTAGTGATTAATATTAATTTTATTTATTCACTCACCAAATTAATGATATGCTATTATTATATTAATTTATTTACATACTCAAACTACTTATGCTCTACGGATTGTTTATTTCCACAAAGGAGTATTTGTCGTCTACCCTTCTATCACTTCAACCAGTGATCACTCGCCTGGCGAAAAAGTGCAGTTTATTACAAAAATAAATCAGTATTTTCAGACAAGAAGAAAAGAACTAAAAGTATGTGCAAGAT
This sequence comes from Manduca sexta, assembly GCF_014839805.1. Classification (NCBI taxonomy): domain Eukaryota; kingdom Metazoa; phylum Arthropoda; class Insecta; order Lepidoptera; family Sphingidae; genus Manduca; species Manduca sexta. Next base: position 189,080 of record NC_051142.1, on the reverse strand, counting down.
TTGAACTTTTTTATTCAGTCATCTTTGCGGGTATTTTGACCTGGTCTAAGCCACGTGGGCGTAACTTTGGACAGGGGACAGCTGCGTCCCCCTGAACATTGCATGCCTACGCACTTCAGACCAAACACTATGTCATTACTACCTTAATTAATGAGGTTACTCACAACGAACATGGTGGCGAGGAACTTGCCGCAGCTCCAGGACATGTCCATGTAGTCCCTCTGCTCCGACCACTGGAACCACATGCGCAGACCGTCCTCCAGGAACGTGGAGATGAGGCACAGCCGCGCCACCGTCGGCAGCACATTCTTGCCTTTACGAATCACCTGAGGGACAAACATTTATGCTGAATAAATACATCCAACATACGAGTACGTACTAATTTATAGGAAATCTGATCAGATAAAAATATAGCCCTTATTAAGAATTACGATTGGTCTGATCTTAGTTATAGTTCCAATAATATATACGTAGACACGGAAAATCTACGATAACATACAATATGCATGTAAAAAAAACTCTGTGCAAACGAAATTTACGCACAAATATTATGAGATTTACCGTTAAAAAATTTACCGAAAAAATATTGTACATAACTCTACACATGCACGCCTTGAATTCCCGAAGGAGTAGACAAAGGCGGATCTCGTGCACTCACTTTTCGCCGTGCATATTTCATTCCATCATGCGACAGGAGGTGAGCCTATTGTCGCATGATGGTCACATATTCCAGACTCCAGATTGATATTGAGGAGACCTCAACAATGCTGTCGTATCGTAATACAACTATGCCACCGAGGCAGTCAAATTAAAGTATGGTAAGGAAACCACGTGCCCAATAAAAAATCAATCTATTATAATTTTGAGTTTTTCCCAGTATTCCGTCTTGCGAACATTAGAGAGCAAGATATTTATCAGAAATATACAACAGTAATATTAGGAAGGTTCTAAAGGATTAGATTAAAAAAAAAACAAGTGCCTTGTCACGTGAATTAAATACTTACATTGATATAATATGACAATATAATTTTCTTTTATTTCGAAATCGTAATATTGTGGTGACATTGACCATTCATTTATTTTTTCAGTTCAACAACGACCTTGATCTTTGAAGACAACCAGTTTGAACATGTGCGATGTCTTACTATAGATAATCCTATCCTTGAACATTATTTTCGCTTTCATATTTGCGTTTAATTTGGCTTCAGTTGAACAAATTTTGATGTGGCTTCCGACAGATTATTTCAGAAGGCAGTTAAGTGGTAAGTTCCTTGTATAACGACGTTTTTGTTAATAGGTGACCTGCATTATCTATTTCTATCGCCAAGCAAGGTTGCAAACACTGTTGCAAAACATTGCAGCCAATGCCTTAAAAAACAAAACATAACCTCTCATGCAAAAGCATAAAAAGGAAGATTATTTATGAGCTAAATTATGAACTCGACTACAATAATTAGTTAACGTTATTAACATCATTAAGATTGCGAACCCATATAAAGCAGGCTTCAGCGAAGCTAATTCGTTTCAAGAATCACGTGAAACCATTTCGTATTCACTTATATTTAAATCAAAATGGACTTTATAGATCCTAGTTTAAATGACATCTTTATAAAAATAAGCCAGTCTAAAAATATATCTAGATTTTCTAAATAATTCAGTGAACGTAAGAAGCTTGTCTTGATTTAACAGGTCAGGAATAAAAATTTCTATAATGTATTTGTGAAAGATAATTCATTGGAGGATTATTTATATCTATAACACAGAGGAAATCCATTAGAATGATTTAGGCAGGCAGTAATTTATGATACGGTTGAATAATAAGCCGCTAGCCTGATGGTAAACGACAAATCTAGTAAAATGGATCCTTTTGGGGACAACAGCGCAACTGATATTTCGTACTTGCTAAAACTGGTTTTCCTTCATTCATTCTATAATATTGATGGTGTTTTTCAGTACTTTTATAGAATAGTAATTTTTTAACTAAACATTGCAAAAATTTCATTAATATCTCGAAAATAATAAAGATAAAGCCACTGCAGTATGTGCGAAATGGTGGTTACTATGGTTTTCTTGAAAAGGCTCGATATGAATTTTGGATAAATACTAGGCACTGTATTTCATGCGGTATCATAAGCCATTAAGTGTTTAGAAGATTCATATTGTCACTGGTTATGTCTTTCAAATTGGATCACAACAGTGTCTGCACTGCTGCTTTGAAACAGAAATTCTCAACGAAATATTGTTACGAATTTTAATGTTTTATCTGTCTTTTTTGTTTGTCCTATTACATTTGTTTTATAAAATAATATATGGATAAATGATAAGAAGGGACAGAAAAAAATATATATTTTGTAAAAAATATTATTTCGTTACGTAAGTTTACTTTGAAAATTAGTCAAATAGATAATATAAATTGATTACAATAATTATAACACTCTCTAACATTGCGTCAAAATATTTAAATTACTTCATTGTTATCAATCTATTACATTCAATAAAAATATAGTGACATAAGTCAGATAGCTCACGATTTCTTACGACTTAGATATGATAATGTAAAGCATAAACATAACTTATTAGTTATTACAAAATATGATAATTTGTTGACACGTCATCGCTGATTGAAAAATCGTTCTTATCAATACGTGTAAATTAAAATAAAAAAGACCGCATGTGATTTGAAATAAGAGAGCCCAAGTTCACATTGGTAATTCTAATGCAATGTTACCCGACCACGCATCTTCGGTTTTTACCTGTCTTTATGTCCAGTCTAATCTCTCAAACGGCTTACCTGATTAAGATGAAATGTCCATCAACAAATAGAGACCTTTCCAGAGAATAAATTAGGCTACATTTTATCCTAGACAGGACATTTAACACAGACGTAGCCGCGGTCCAAAATCCCGTTTGTTAAAATATATTATACAAGTAATATTATCTTTAAAAACATAGACATATTATAGGCAAAATATTTTTTTACTACACATTAAAAATAAATACGTTAAAATCAGTTTTCACTCTGTAACCAAACTGCTGATAACAGATAAAATTAGAAGAGTGTCTTTAATGAACGTCGTAAAATCGGTAAATCCGTAAAAACTTAAGACGTAAAAACCCCTGCATTAATTAGTTTATTCCGAAATACATATTATCTGTACATTATTATTTACCAGTTACTTTGTATGAAATTACAACTATTGAGCGGGTTCTATGAGCAACTTTGTTATTGGCATGATTCTGAAGTCAAATTCTGTTGAGCGAAATTATATACGTGTAAAAGCAACTGAAACGTCATTTCATATCTAGACGTTAATTTGGTAAATAATCATGACAAATCTATTACAGAGCTGTTGGAAAGAAAAACCTCGCGTTTGCCTAATATTTAGACAAATATTCCCGTATAAGTCACGAGTTACGACACATATTTTCACTTTCATTTACAATGTTTTTCTACTAAATATTTTAGCGGATAAATATCTGTCTTGAATAATAATCAGACCGTTTTATAGCCTATTGTTTTTACAATGAAACATATTTCTAAGAGACAAGATAGGGACCACCGAATAGCTTACCAGGAAATGCCGAAAGTGAAAGGTGACACAAGTGAAATTGCGACCGGCTCTAGTACCACCATTTGGCCACGTGTCTTTACGCGATTTGTTAAAATGCACTCATTATACAGTACACAATACGTTTATTATTATGTATCGTCAAGAATGGAGCCGCGTTACCAACGCTGAGAAATACCGCGCAAGTCACCAAAAAAGCCAAATTTAGATTGATACATAAAATGCGATACAAAATTCCCAAAATATAATGCGTAAAACATTAGACAATTTCAGTTTTAACTTTTCCTTAAAAATTGTTTTTTTGTATGCGGGTTTTACAAATGCTAGTTATGCGGAATTCCACTTTTACGCAGCGTTATGTAAAAACATCATTGTATAATAAATTTTAGATGGTATGCTTTTGGAGAGGCTATAAAATAAATTTCCAATGAATTTTAGAATTACGTTAATTAAATAATTTTATTGTTTATAGATCGTAAAATGAAAATAATGATATGTTTGTTCAGTATTTACAAATTGGAACAAAACGATAATTTCAGTTTTAATACTAGACAATCTATTGACAATTTAATCTTAAGACATTGATTCTAAAATGAATTGGGAAATAGAAAAAAATCTCCCTAGACAATATTTATTTACTTTATTATAAAATATTTCATACACATGTGGAAAAAAGTCCTTAGCTTTTGTCCACCATGAGTCACTATCATGTTATTCAAAGACCTGGCATATCTAACAGAAGCAAAAGGCGAAATTTTTTGAAAGGGAACCCAAGACAACATAATATAAGAACTTATATGCATAAATGTCATCTGCAAATCATTCTAATGATAATTAGATTCTATATAAAGTGAAGCCGGCAGGAATCTGGTTATGTGGACTCTTCACATAATATCTAATGTGGTAATTATGTATATAATACCCTAACAGAGAATAGAGGAGTTTTAATAAGGCATTTTTCTTGTAATTAAGAGAACAAACAAGCAACATTTCTAGTTAAATTTGGAAACATTAATATTTAATGACTTGCAAATTATATGTAATGAGCATAATTATCATGATGATAATTCAAATGTTCCAATTGTCTGTTTTAAAAGAGGAAAATTTCAATTTGTTTTAAGTTGTTTGTTTTAACAGCTGAGCTTTGTCCTTCTTTACTAATAACAGAGACTAGGCATTTCTTCCATAACTTTGCTGTAATATGGGTTTATATACTTCTTATATTATCACACTAAACCCTTGTGGATAAGTTTTCCTGTACCATTAAACTGAATACAAATTTGTCAAATAATATATTTGTAAAATAATATGTACATATTTGCACAATAAAATATAACCCATGTACAATTTCCTTGAAATAGATTTCAAATATAAAGACCAAATACTTCTATAAAACATAATTAAACAAGCATATTTAATGTATGTTATGAAACAAACTATTGCAAACTGATCGTTTATATAACAGGCTTGTAGTACTGTACACTTATGTGGGTACTTCTAAATAAATTTATATTAATGTAAGCATATAAGAAAGAAAGAAAGATTTATTATTGGGACAATAACAGCATAACATACAATACAAGCAGAGACAAATAAAACATATACTTAAAGAAAAATACAAAATTATACCCATTGTACCAACAATGGGAACCCTCATTCAGCTTCTTGCTGCAGTACCAGCATGACTGATACTGTAGGCGCTGTACATATCAGTTCATTGAATTTAATAAATTGAACTCAACAGTTGTGTCAAATAACTGGTTTTCACTAATATCTTTCAAGCATGCAATGGATAAATGTGTCACAAATTAACTACAAAATGGTTTTTACATGCTTTTATCGCTACACATTGAACTTTATTTTCTAAGAATTATATGATTAAAATGTTAAGTGCTTTAGATTATTAAACATCATTTTGAGATCAGGTAGCTTGAATAATGGTAGAGACAATGTCTACCAATAAACAGTAGTAACTCCACACAGACCTTGTTACAAAAAACCTAAATATATTTAGAGGCAATTAGGTATCATTATTTGTTAATACATAAATATGTTATAGGTCATTCAGTAAGTATCTTAAAACCCAGACAGATGCAACTAGTCATAAAAATGCAAAACTGCAACCTAAATGGAAAAGTGATAGTAACAGGACATTATACGTTTCCACAATGTGATTATAGAGAAACCACTGTTTACAGTTGCAAGATAAAAATATTGTTAAACAATCAGATTGTAATTAACTGGTAGTTAGATCTGATAGTGGCTTATTACAGTTATTACATGTAATATAAGGTTTTGGTAAATTAGTTCTCAGTAATATTTGGATGTATAATGTTATTTAAAATTTAAGTGAACACATACATTTTATAAATTATAAGTGCATACGAAACTACGTTTCGCAATCTTGCGGGTACACGTAACACAATAGGGCAATATTTAGTGATCTTGTAAAGATTTGAGAGCTTTGAGAGCGTTCACAGCGTGGGTTACAAGACGTTTGATGAAAAGATAAACGGGTTAAAGGCTAAAACATTCCCGATTAATATTTCAACTCATTGGAACTTCTTGACACAAAGTTGTATGGGTCACAGATAATTAATGTTAACCTGTGGCTGGCAGCTAAATACGTTTGTCTTCAACTATTTATAATGTTTCAAATACGCAATGGAGCTTCATAAAGCGGCGCCAATAAGAAAATAAGTTCGGTGACGTGACAAACACCATCCAAAGTACATGCAAAAATTGCACCTTTTATTACTAAAAAAATATACATTTAAGAGTTTTCTTGGATTACCCCTTACCTGATCTGCTATATCCTCAGCGGTAGAAACATATTCATTTGGAATTTGCATTTTTAACAGTAGATTCACTAACACATTCACCAAAAAATGAAATTTCACTACCGTCGGATTCGTCACGTCAGTCGTCTACTGTCGAATGACGTGTGGATAGTTGGATATACTTCCGTTTCTATTCAATACTTTTAAAGTATATTTCGAAAAAAAAAAAAAATCTAGTACAATTAAAATTATATTTTAGCTATAATATTTCTAAATTTAATTTTTACTTTAATAACTGAGGCTCTGACTTGAACACTAAATACAAATCAAATGATCCAAAAATTATCACAACCGGATGTTTTTGTTTGAAATGTCAAAATATTAGTTACGTTTTATTTCTTCATCAATCATAAAAAGTAATTTATGTTTGTTATTTTAAATGATTTATAATATCAACAATCTATTCGATTTCACTAATTACACGTAAAATATTTAGATATAATGTATACATATAGAATGATTAAGTACCTATTCTTTATTTCCTTCCTAAACTTGCTTTAAATGATAAATAAAAAGGAAGATTTTACCTGAAATCTGTTTACTAAATAGTCAATGATATTAATTAAGATAAAAGTACCTAATAATACATATAGCTTAAAGATCTGAATGCTCAATTATTCCTTAGACAAAAGATAATTTATGTATTTACAAATGTCAATTTAAATGTCACACTTGTCATTTTAAATTTTCATTCATCGTGTGTTCACTCTTCAGTATTCAGTGTTGTTTTTGTAAATTTAATACATTCACAGGTGGTTTATCGTGTTCATTTACAAAAATAAAAGTAGTCTAAAAACTTATAAGAGAATTGTAATAGTTTTTTATATTACAGAAAATGCTGGAAGTTACTTGTAACGATCGTCTGGGCAAGAAGGTTCGTGTGAAATGTAATCCTGACGATACTGTAGGTGATCTGAAGAAGTTAATCGCTGCACAAACCGGTACGCGCTACGACAAAATTGTACTCAAGAAATGGTACACAGTCTTCAAAGACCATATTAAGCTGTCTGATTGTATCCTTTTCAAAAATATTTTTTCTAGTTTTAATGGCCATACAATACCTTGAACAGACAACTAAAGTAGTTGGAATAGTACTCATGATTGTATGGTCTGCAGTATCATAAATAAGTATTTTTATGTGAGAAGTTGCCTAATGGTTGCACGGAGCCACACCACCAAGAAATTTCAGTCACAATGGCCTGGCACTGGACTAGATTCTTGAGACACTAAAATAAATTTTACTTTATTATATGATTTCCTTAAAGTATGATTCACAGATGAAATTCATGATGGGATGAACCTGGAGCTGTACTATCAATAATTAATAAATAATTTTATTTATTTTGTAAATCTTTAAATATAAGTTACATTATAAAGTGTTTTTTATTTCCAAATAAACCTATATACAAGAGAAAAAATAAATGGTGCAAGTATGTATATATATTCAATTATTATGTGATTTATGTTTATGTTAAGTCGACCATGGCAATCGGACGAGTCTGATGACCAACAGCATTGCAATTGCAATTATAAGGCTTTAGGGAATATGTGGGGAGAAGGTAAAAATATAATGTACACCTAGGGCAAGAGACGAGATGAGTAGAAAATATGTTAGTAAATCCCATAGTAAAAGTTGATACCAAATAATGCGCACCATTCACTTTACTCTTGTGCTTTGAAGTTTGTCCTTATATTCCCTGAGGGATAAATTTGCTAAGGCATATAGGCCGTAAACATTACTAGATCTGAGAAATATTAAACTTGCAACAGGCTAACATGTCTAACACTTCGAATTTGTTTAAAAACATATATATTATGTATTGCCTAGTCTATTGGAGAAAAGTCAGTGACTTGAAATATACATACATACATACATAGTATCACGCCTAAAAATTGAATTGAATTGAAATATATTTGGTTATAATGATATATGATAATTTTTCCATAATTACATTCACTGGTAGAAATACATAGCTTTAGGTGTACATATTATATTTCTGAGGTTTTTATTTGTACACTGGCAACATAGATAAACATAATTTCCGGTTCAATCAATTTCAATCGTTCCTTTCGTAAATCCCATTCATTCTTCTCCGCCATTATGATTTGCGTTGTTTTGTCAAAACGAAGAAAATCCATGTAACTTTTATTGAAATCCATGTACAAACTACAAACGTTCAAAATAAATTTCTTGAATGAACCCGGTGCTACTAGAGATTAAATACCACATTATTGTGATAAGTATTGAGTTTGTAAGATGAGCGAAGCGGAAGGTGTGTTTTGTTCCGTTCGAGTGATCAATTTGTATGCAAGTGTGTCATTCAATGTGTTCGTGTTTCAGAATACAGCCAGCAGAAGCCCGCGAAAACGGGCAAGCAACATAACATATTACCAATATGGGGTAACGAACAAACTATGAACCTGAACCCATTAATACTAGCCAATATACAGGGCTCTAGCTACTTCAAAGGTAGGTAAGCAAACGCAACTTCGTACAGGAGTTTGGATCCACGATTTTTGTAACGTTTCCTTTATGTTTTAAGTCGTTTATAATTAGGCTTGCTGTATTTTCACATTTTGGAGTTGGTGGCGCTGAAACGACGGAAATTTTTTGCTAATTTATGTAATAAAACATGCGTTTTCACCATCATGCTACACTAGATTTGCAAGCCCGATTATAATAGTGCACAATATTGGCTCATGGTAAACTAATATTATTTTGCCACACCATCGCCATTTCAGTTTTTGTGAAGGATCCCTAATTATCAGTATTATGGAGCAAAATAAAGAGAAGCTTATGTGCTTAATTATCTCTAGTTCGCCTTGCTGACATCTCGTATTACATTCCGTTTCAACATTAACATTCTAAATTTAAATTAAATACCATCAGCCAGTATTAAGAATTGAGTAAAACCAACCAAGATAAAAATTAACATAAAATTTTGTTGGCAGTTCATCTGTTCAAACTGAAGACATACCATGAAGTGGTGGACGAGATCTACTACCAGGTGAAGCATCTGGAGCCATGGGAGCGCGGCAGCCGCAAGACTTCTGGCCAGACGGGCATGTGTGGCGGCGTGAGTATGTTCAACCACATCTGCTATCAGTGTTGCTATATTCAATTACCTTTTAATGTTAGTCACTGATATCTGATCGAGGAAAAAGACATGACATGCCATGAAGTCTTTGGTTGATATAAATAAGGCTTTTTATGACAAAAAATAAGGCTGATGGCTTAGCCTGCATGACCAGACTTCTGCCAGAAAAATCCCTAAAGTACTATATTAAGACATAGCAACTGTAGGATGTTAGCACCATCTATTTAGAGATTCCTTTTTTTCCATGGGGGCAAATTACAGTAAAAATAGCTTGCCTTTTAATCCAGAACATAGTCTGTGTGCCAAATTTTTAATAATCTAAATCTGATCAACTAATTCTGTGTTTACTTCCAACAAACATCCAAACATTTTCACAAATTTTCACATCTATAATATTAAATATTAGCAAGGTGTCATTAAATAAGGAAAATGTTGAAAACAAACTTTTTTTATTTGATTTATCTCATTGACTGAAATAGAGAAATTAAATTTCCATAAAGAAAATAATGTATCCTCATTCTTTTATGACTAATTATTATGAATGAAACACAGTATGCAAATGTCATTCCTAGTTGAAATGTAGAGACTGTGTCTCAGGTGCGCGGGGTGGGCGCGGGCGGCATCGTGTCTACCGCATTCTGCCTTCTGTACAAGCTGTACACCCTACGTCTCACACGGAAACAAGTCAATGGTCTGCTGCAGCACGCCGACTCTCCCTACATAAGAGCGCTCGGTAGGTATGACACCTTCACCTTTATTTTTATATAAATAGAAATATTATTTAAATTATAAATAATTTGACTACAACATGCAACTTGATCTTTAGAGTTAGCAAGTGCTCTTAAGGTGAGTAAAGATTAGAGCAATTACTCGTAGCAGAACATTGAGCATACGCCGTTTTTAAATTTTATTAAACCGCACTTCGAACACTACGCTTGATGCTTTGTTACAACCTGAAAAAGCAATGAGCGCTTTGGTGTAACATTCTATTGAGTAAAGGTAAAACGGCCGGCGAGGTGGCGTGAGGTGCGCGGGCCGAAGGATGAAGCAGGTAGTTACTTATTCAAGTTCACTTAATGATATTGCATGAGCTTTGCTTCAGCTGGTTTTTAGCCAGTTTTACATATGTCAAGCATTCACTGGAATGGTACATTTCATGGAAATGCTTTCGAAACTGGGCTTTTGACTCTATTGTACCATTCGTAAAAAAAAGTTATGTTTATTACATTATAATGGTCTAGCAAATGCCCTAGTCTATACTCACCTTAATATAAACTTGTGTAATTAATTGTCCTCTATATCTACATTCTACACATATGTTGATTTACATGGAAGGACACGTATTGTAGGTAACACATAAGAACAAAGGTTGTGGTAGAAAACCGCAACATACGGTTATTCTTCGAAATGCGTCTTTTTAACGTAAAAAAAAATATATTGCGTTTAATTACAGCTTAGAGATATATTTTTTTTATCGCAAATATCAATTTTTTTACCCAGTTTACTATGCTTACTAGCAGTTGTGACATACAAAATTCTGTTCAAATTCGTATGCCCAGATATACTAAACCATTTGTTGGCAGGTTTCATGTACGTGCGCTACACACAGCCGCCCGCGGACCTGTTCGACTGGTACGCGGAGTACCTCGACGACGAAGAGGAGATCGAGCCGCGCGCGGGCGGCGGGGGCGGCGGCGCCACCACGATTGGCGCCCTCGTCAGGCAGATGCTCATCAAACTCGACTGGTTCAGCACGCTGTTCCCCAGGATACCAGTGCCCATACAGAAACAGATTGAACAGAAGTAAGTATGTATATAGTGCTATTTAGTGCAGTATAGCTAAATATATTGTCTTTCTGCTCAGTGTTGGCATGCAGTCTCAAAATGTGCCTGGTATATGGCAATATGTTTGACTCCTATTACATTGGATTTAACATAGATGATGATATGTTGGTGTATTACACCTCTGCCTACACCCGAAAAGGGATATAGCCGTGATGTCATGCATATATCTCTAAGTAGTGAAGCAAAGGTATAGGAATTAAAAGAAATTTGTGCTAAGAGTGCATGTCAAATTCGTACTTCTACAAGTGTTATGAACAATCTGTTACAAGAGAAATCTAAAAATTTAATTGCATTTAAGCAATAAAGTTAACAGTGCTTCACTTAAATTTGTCCCTTCTGTTAATTTGAGTTAGTGCATAGTGATATCAAAATGTTTGCATGTATTTGTATTGAGAATTTTTATTTATGTTTAGTTTGATTCTAGCTGCTCATATTTCTGGCTTCATTAAAGCACCAGGACTTCAAGGAACTATTTAACATTTATATCTGTATTCACTACTCACATAAATTGTGTATGATAATAAAATAAATCCTGAGTGTTTATTTAACATACACAACTAAAATTTGGCAACAAATTAAATGTATTATGTACTATCGAAATAAATAAATTTATCTAATTACTAAGTTCAGATTGATTCCATTAAAAAGCCATATAAGAGTGTCACACATACAATCTTATTGGTTAATATTCACAATTCAAAGAAATCATAATAATAATATATTAATTGCTAATTGAAGGCGGCCGTTAATTTGATTTGTGAACAGGTTAGCAGAGCACAACAGAAAGATAGCCTCAGCGAAGCCGGCAGCGAATTACCGCGGCAACGCCAGCAGCGGTTACAACCCGACGCGGATGGAGCCCGACCGACGCGAGCACGATGACCGAGATAAACGGGACTACGGCGACGGCGACAGGTAGCATAGAATAATATGTCTGTTATGTACAATTATTAATTACCACCGTCCTATAGAGCTGAGACCACAAAGAAGGTGGGATGACGACATTAGACAAGTCGCAGGAATAACATGGGGTAGAGTGGCCATGGAAAGGCCAGAATGGAGGAGATTGGCGAAGGCCTTTGCCACCTGGCAAACGGATACACAAAAATGGAACAAAAGTTTACTATATGAATAACAAAGCAAAAAGGTTGTGTCTGAATAAAGGCTTAAATATATAGAGCTGAACATCAATGACATAGGGCGAGAGTTTCCGAAAGGAAGTCTAACACAACATATAAGTACTTATAATAATATGCATAAATGCGGAAAGGAAGACGCCAGAAATGTGTTATATAGATCCTTCGCCACTGCTGAAGCTGTTTCTTGAAAACGCTTGAATTTGTAACAATAGTTTAGAGATCCTAATTTGTTCGATAAAAGATAGAGGATTGTACTATATTGAAGAGGAATATGCTTTATGCATGCCTGCGTCGAATAGTGGGACCAATATAGGCTGTAAATAAAAAGGTCACGCGGAATAAAAATTTCCATGTTAACTCATAGCACCTTTTTTCATGTTGCCATAGAAATTATTGTGTATTTGTGGTACAAAAATCTTCTAATTGATCTAACGGGACCCCACGATATAGGCCTGCCTAGTGTGGGTGCCGTTGTCAATACATTTATTAATTTAGTTGATTACTGTAAAATTCGTACTTTGTATTATGAGTAGCAAAATTCTTTGTTAATTTTTTTTTGTCATACATTTCATGATTTTAGAAAGTATCTTCTAGTAAGGTTGACACTGTATAGTTAGTTCCGCGTAGTGCGACTCATATTTATTTACATCGAATAGTAATGAATCTATACTTCTATACTATTATATAAAGCTGAAGAGTTTGTTTGTTTGTTTGTTTGTTTGAACGCGCTAATCTCAGGAACTACCGGTCCAAACCGAAAAATTCTTTTTGCGTTGTATAGCCCTTTGTTCGTGGAGTGCTATAGGCTATATATCATCACGCTATACCCAATAGGAGCGGAGCAGTAATGGCTAATCTCAGGAAATACCGGTCCAAACTGAAAAATTCTTTTTGCGTTGGATAGCCCTTTGTTCGTGGAGTGCTATAGGCTATATATCATCACGCTATACCCAATAGGAGCGGAGCAGTAATGGCTAATTTCAGGAACTACCGGTCCAAACTGAAAAATTATTTTTGTGTTGGATAGCCCTTTGTTCGTGGAGTGCTATAGGCTATATATCATCACGCTATACCCAATAGGAGCGGAGCAGTAATGGCTAATCTCAGGAATTACCGATTCGAACTGAAAAAATCTTTTTGGGTTGAATAGTCCCTTGTTTGTGGAGTGCTCAAAGTCATATATCATCACGCTATGACCAATAGGAGCGGAGCAGTAATGAAACATGTTGCAAAAACGGGGAAAATTATAAGTTTTGAGAGCTTCCGTTGCCTGCGCTGCGTAAATGGTTAAAGTTATGCAACAATGATGTATGACGGGATTGTTCCACTTTAAAAGTTCTAAAAAATATATTATAAAAAAACAAAGTCCCCCGCTGCATCTGTCTGTCTGAACGTGTTAAACTCAAAAACTACCCAACGTATTAAGATGAAATTTGGTATGGAGACAGTTTGAGACCCTGGGAAGAACATAGGCTCACGGGAAACTACTACTTTTATAATGGAACCCTTTAGCCTGAAAAACTTTATAACGCGGGCGGAGTCGCGAATAGTAATGAATAAATAAATAAAGCTTGTGAAGGAAAATTACCGCATTCCAGAATCAATCATCTCGTTACAATATGTCCATTTATGTAACTTGATTTTTATGCTACAAAATAATAGTTGTATAAAGGTGTGACTGGAGTCTTGAGGCTTTGGGTTCGATTCCCAAATTGGCGGAATGTTGCGTTTTTTGCTCAGTATGAGCTCGGAGTCTAGAATTTATGCCTGATATGGCGATAGGATCTTTCTCTATCGCGTTATAGGACGAAATACACAAGGTCAAAAGTTGCTGCGCTAGATTCGACTCTTTATACTCGGCTTAGAATAAAAGGCGTGTATACAAAAATATTGAATCAATTTAGACAGGTTTTTACTTTCGATACCAAGATATTCGTCTTAATACTTATAACTTGTACAGCAGCAGCACCACGCACAACTTTGATAAAATGTCATTATATTTACAGATATTCAAAAGACAGACCAAAGCGCGACGACAGACAGGAGAGGGATCGCGACAGGGATAGAGAGAGGGACCGCGACAGAGGCTCACGAGACCGCGACCGGGACAGACGCTCGCGGGATCGTCGGGACAGGCACCGCGAGCGCTCCCGCTCCCGGGACCAAAGGCGGCGCTCGCGCTCGCGGGACCGCCGCTACAGATAATGTTACGCCAAGTCTATTGCAAATGGTTATTGTGTGTTTGAGAATTAAAGTGATGTTCGGAACTTTTGGTTTTATTTGGATCTTTATGTGTGCTGTTGATAAAAAAAAGATTTTGTATGATAGAAGTTTTGAATTTATTCTACTATGTAACAAAATGATCATCATCATGAACATCTAATATAATTATGTTTATAGTTAATCAATTTTAGTTTTTACTCAAGGCACCATAACAAAACCGTCTTGTGGCCCATATAAAAAAAAGGTTGAATATGACGGGTAGTCGGTGCTTTTTTTTTGTTAAAGTAACCACCATTCTGTGAAAATTTACCTTTTCTTGCATCTAGTCAAGTTGTCATCAAGGCCGTAGCTAGACTTGAATTTAAGGTAGGGCAGCTGTGGCTACAGCTAGGGCGGAAGTGAAAATGTTACTGGATCTGATTTGGTCAATCGACTTTTGGCTTTCTTTACTTGTGAACGTGAATGAATCAGGTTAATACTTTCGTAATTGTTAGGGTAATATACAGATTTTATAAAAATCCCTTAAATCTCGAAAGGGGCTTATTCCACCCATCAATACGAATAACTCTTACTATGAGACCAACTCCCTGATCGTGAAATAAAAAACCCGCTGCTCCATAAATTTTGATTAAGTAGTTATGTATAATTTAGTTGATTATAATTAAGGTAGGGCATTGCCCCACAATGCCCCCCCCAGCTACGGCCCTGTGTGTCATGAATAGACTACAACAGTTTTAGATATTGGTAAAAATCCTATTGTTGACTGACTTTTATAAATTTCCATGTTCGACATTGTTTTTATATAAGTCTCGTTAGAAAATATAGAAAAAACCATACAAAATAAGTATGTTTGATGCGGATTTTATTACTTCACAAACACACGTATAATGAAAGTTTTATCTCTATAGTATAAAATTATCTTGTCTCGTATAATTACGTAAAATATTTTGAATTTATCAAACTTCGTGATTGAGCGATAATGTAATGAAAAATATCGATTCTCTATAATAAATGCGTAAGAGTCCTTGTTTTATTTGGTTACTGTATCTACTACTTTGTGTTCAATTGAAACGATATATATAATTCTGCAGTTTTTATTCAACTATCAATAAAAAAATGTGCTGGAAACAATACCAAATGCATTATTCTTGTAACTTTCAAGCTTACAGTTCAAATAAATAGATTTCAATAGAAATAATTACAAGCATCTGTCCCAAACATTTTGTGAATTTACGCGGCGGCTCCTTTTACAGTCTCTTGTTGTTCGAATTTAGGGTACTTCTGCTCTACGTCCGCCCAGGATATCTTACTGTTGGCCAGATCTCTTACAACATCCGGTACATCAGTCAATGGCAATCTAACTTGCCCCATGCTGTCTCTCTCCCTTAGAGTTACTGTATGGGGTTCCTTAGTAGTATCAAAATCAACTGTGATGGCGTAGGGTACACCGAGCTCGTCTGTCCGCGCGTATCGACGGCCGATGGAGCCTGAAGAGTCGTCAACTTTGTGAGATACGTCAACATTAGTTAGACCTTGAGACAGTTCTCGTACGAAGGGCTGGAACTCTGCATTACCACTCAAGGGTAAGACAGCGCATTTCATCGGCGCGACTGTGGCTGGTAATGAGAAGTAGGTTCTCTGTTCATCGCCTTCTCTCATCTTGAAGTTGTGTTCTAAGATGCAGTACAGGATGCGACCGACACCGAACGAAGGCTCGATTACGCTAGGTATGATCTCTTCAACATGTATGGTCTTTTGAGTTTTCTTCACACTGACAAGGTTTGGCTTGAGTTTAAACTCTCCATTAGGCGTTACTAAGTTATATTCCCCATCACTATCTAATTTATTTTGTAATTCTTCTAAAGCATTGGTGTCCAGAGCAGCTAATGCATCATTGATGGCCTTGGCTTCCTTCTTAAATTCCTTGCCAATGGCAGCCTTGTTTGGAACAGCCTCCACTAATTCAATTTGTTTGGGTGCTGGCAGTTTCTTCTCAGCAGCAAGACGGATGCCAGTTGCTTTTGTGTGTTGGGTGAGATCATAGGCTGACCGGTCAGCACAGCCCACACATTCAATCCAACCATAGCTGGACAAGCATTCTGCATCCCAGCAGTCACAGGCATAATGAGCCATCTCATTGCCCATGTGCTGCCTGAACCTCAACTTTTTGGGGTCAATGCCAACAGCCAGCATGTATAAATGGATCCGTGCCATGAAGTAACCCAGGGTTTCATTGTTAACTATACCCTTAGAAACAGCTTCTCCGATTGTCATAATCTCAGCAGGTTTGCCCTGTTCCTGGCTGTCCGCCCAGAATAGAAGAGCATTTGAGTATCTTTCACAGACTCAAACTTAGGATGGTCTTTGGAGTCACAAAAGTGTTCTATTTCACACATGGTGAACTCTCTGACTCTGAGAAGACCAGAGCGAGGAGAGATCTCATTCCTAAAAGAGTTCCCAATTTGAGCAGCGGCAAATGGTAAGCGGCCCTGATTGAATTCCAAAAGGCGTTTGAAGTTTACAAATATACCTTGAGCAGTTTCAGGTCTCAGGAAGCCTTTTACCAACCCAGAGGGACCAATCTGGGTGTTGAACATAAGATTGAACTCAATGGGGGGAGTAAGCTCATTACCACTAATAGGAGACTTCATGTCAAACCTCTTCATCAAGGCAGACATTTCATCAGCAGTCATACCATCAAGTTTTACAAGGATGTCCTCAATTTCAGCTTTCAGCTCAGCTTTTGTATTCTTTTCTGCTTTGATCTTTTCCAGATGAGCTTTGATTAAGTGATCCAGACGGAAACATTCTCCAGACTTGACATCTTTGGTCATCAGGTCAGCAAACCTTTCCACATGGCCTGATGCTTTAAGTACTGGTTCAGGAGTTAAAATTGAGCAGTCCACCTCCAACATCTGTTCCTGCAGGATGAAGTACTTCCTCCACAGCTGGATCATGTTGCTCTTCAGCGCGCAGCCCATAGGCCCGAAGTCGAACTGTCCAGTTATACCACCGTAGATGGCAAATGACTGGTCGTAGAAAAATCTTCTCTTGATCAAATCTTCCATTTTCGCGCGATCAAACAACTCCTCCACGGGGGCGAGACTCAGTTCTTTGTCTTCTAACACCTTTTTTCTTGTTTTTAATTCAGCTACGGCTTTTTTTATGTCGATTTCAGGAGCTTTCTCTTCCTTCAGCTTTCTGACCAGGTCACCCTGTTCTTTTACGCTGGCGCGCAGGGGCGCTAAGATTTCTTCAATTTTGGGGTCAGCCATTATTATATCTTTAAGAGGATTTGGTATTTTGATCTTCCTGTGATTTTTGTTGCTTCCCCACTGCAGCTGAGTTTCAGCGTGTGAAAATCGGAACTGGTTACAGACGACTGGTAGTTGTTTACTAAATACACTACACTTATAAACTAAAGCGAGAACGTGTCTCATTTAACCGTATGGATGATATTACTGCATTTAATCGTTACATCTGTTGGCCGGTAATTAACTTTTTGATCGCGTGGTTGCTGACGAAATTCACAAGAAATTCAACTCGACACTTTTTTGTTCCAGTTATATCTAGATTTTGAGCTTACTATTTGATACCTTGCCTTAGTATAAATAAAGAGAGAGTAGTACCATTATGTTAAAAGTATAATACGTCGATTTGGAATAAAAGTGACAGTGAAACGATGAAATGACAGCTATAAAAGAGCGTTCATTTTAGCTGTATAAAATTATGTATCTATTGTTGTAATGTAACAACATAACATCTTGACAATAGTCGACGAAAGTATAATTTACTAGTATTGATATAGTAATTTCTTTTATTTTTATTTGTGCTGTAAATTATGCGTACATAATATTTTAGTAGGCAGCATTAAGGACAGCAATCAATTATATGAGAAATATGGCAACATCATATTTACTATCCCTCTCTCACACTAAATCACGGCATAAATGATTGTGAGATGAAGCGTGATAGGAATAGTTTTAATTATTTGTTTTCTTTTTCAAATATCTCAGATTTGACAGCACAAAGGAGGCGGCCATTTTATTGCTTGCTGGTGAACGGGGGGTGAAGCCGTAGGTTTTCGCCCTATTTATCTTTGTTGAACATTTTAGACATTATTTTTATAAATTTACGTTTTAACATCGTACAAAAGCGTATACGTATTAGTGTAAGTTTGAGAGGTGTATATGTATTGAGTGTGGTGATACGGTGAGCGATGGACGATCCGAACAGGATGATGGCGCATAGTGGCGGCATGATGGGCCCACAGGGGTACGGGCTGCCCGGTGGCGAGGGTGCGCCCGCCACAGGTGAGGGCGAGGCGCGCAAGCAAGACATCGGCGAAATCCTACAGCAAATCATGAACATCACCGACCAGAGCCTGGACGAGGCGCAGGCCAGGAAGCACACGCTCAACTGTCACAGGATGAAACCTGCGCTATTTTCGGTTTTGTGCGAAATCAAAGAGAAAACAGGTTGGTTTGATTGTTTTATTCTGTTGCCTTGAATGTATGTTTAGTAGTAATAAATTACACTAATTTAAACATTCACTGCACTCGGTTACGTCTTGTGTTTTGTTTAGAATGTTGTGAAATTACAGCACGCTATCAAAATAAAGGAGAAGGAAACTTACATTTATTTATATAAGAATGAGCACACTTCAAAAAGAAACATGTTTGTATATTTTCACAACTGACCATTTAAAATTGTTCCTATTAATCTCAATATCCAATATATTGCCTTCATTTACAAAATCTTTTGATAAATTAGTTAAATATGTACACAGTAAATGTAAAATTAATTAAAAAAAATTATATGTTTCAATATCTCGCTTATCATATCGTAATACTTATTTAATATTATTAATATGTTTTCTTTAAAACAATCTCACTAATTGAAATGCTTTTGTGTAGTCCTGTCCCTCCGGAATACGCAAGAGGAGGAGCCCCCAGATCCTCAGCTGATGCGGCTGGACAACATGTTGATTGCGGAGGGGGTGGCAGGGCCGGAGAAGGGTGGAGGCGCGGGAGCCGCTGCCTCAGCCTCTGCAGCGGCTGGTGAATGGGGTAAATGGATATCTGTCATATTTTATGCAATTTTTTCTTACCTGTATAAAGATCACTGACCCAGAATAATCATAATTAATCATTACAAGTAATAAAAATATATATTATCATTTTAGTTTTGTAACAAAAAAATAAATATTTATTGACGGTATTAGACAGATAAGGAAAAATTTTGAAGATATGAAATGTTTCTGATTTTTGTTACTATCTGTGTCATTTAACATACAATTATTTTGTTCCTGAAATTCATATCAACATGTTACTTTTCATACAACATGTCAGTTTCTGATGTCAACTATAGACAAACAGTTTCAAACAAGTCAAGTCAACAAGAAACATTTATGTAGTCCTAAATGTGTAAATAATGTTATTGTATTCTAGTGTCATGTGACTACAGCAAGAGTTTATTAAATCTAACAAATGTTTACTCTTATTTCAACTGGTCTTATATTCTAAATGGTATTTTTTATATGTTGGGAACATTTTTCTTTACTTATTACAACTAGACCCATCGAGATGGTGAGATATAACTGTTTCTATTTAGGGGCTCTTTTTTCACACTTAGTTTGTAGAAGGTTGGGCCATTGTGCATGAACTGCCAGCTAATAGTCTAACCGGCTCAACACCTTTCTGAAGCGCAATATCTTCCCAGTTTCTCGTTCGGCTAGGTATTTAATTCAGCTTAAAAGCAGCAATATCTCCAAGTTTCTTCTAAAGACATGTTAATATAAAATCACTATTGAATTTGTGTAACAAATTCATTTCAGCTGACTTCTCAATGGGACAATAAACTCGAAACACCAAATTAATTTCTATTATTTTTCGGTTGGAGGTTATTATTTCTCACACCACCAACCGCAATCAAGCGCACAACTGATCCACTATGATCCAAGCAGATAACGCGATCGAGCACTCGGACTACCGCGCGAAGCTGGCCCAGATCCGTCAGATCTACCACCAGGAGCTGGACAAATATGAGAACGCGTGCAACGAGTTCACCACTCATGTCATGAACCTGCTGAGAGAGCAAAGCCGTACCAGACCTATTACGCCTAAGGTTAGTTTTATTTAAATATACTCAGGACATTGTGTAGTCATGAATTACTTAAAACATGCCAGACATTGTCTTGCTAAAGACCGTCTTCTACATAGACCATATTTTACATAAACTACATTTCATCTTTTAGATCTCATCAATAGTGCCACCTATCAGCTCCATAATGATCCTATGATTCTTGTTGAAACTAACTAAACTCTTACAAAATTGTTCATTTAAATCAATTAGATTTTGGAGATTAGCCAATGTTTCCTGGTTTTTCTTGTTTATACAAAATTATTCTGCAATAAAAACCATGTCCTGATAATTACAAACACAATAAAAACACAAATATGTCGGCAATTCACTTTTATTTATATAGATATGGTATCAAAGAATGAAGATGACAAAGTATGTTATAGTATAATACATCATAATGGTAGTGAAAATTATCTTCCATTTTATGAACCATAACATGTTAGTCATTACAGTGATTAGTACAACACTAATCTTTACTAATTCATATAAATATTTGTGTTTGTTTGTATATAGGGGCTAATATATGGAATTTCTGAACTGATTTTGAAAATTGTGTCATTAATAGGATGCTACATTACTCCTGAGTGCTATAGGCTAGTTTCTATCCCCGAAAAATCCCAGTAAAACTCTACGCGGGTAGAGCTGTGGGTAAGAGCTAGTTATGAATATGTAGTGCTCTTAAAGTGTCATTCAATATTTTCCATAATTTTGAAGGGGCTTAATTATTAAACTTACGCTCCCTTGTTATACAATACAAGGTAAAACTTAATAATATGGTGTTATAACAACCCGGGCGTGTTGCGGCCACAGGAAATCGAGCGCATGGTGCAGATCATCCACAAGAAGTTTAGCTCCATCCAGATGCAGCTGAAGCAATCCACCTGCGAGGCGGTCATGATACTGCGCTCGCGGTATGTATAACTACACTGATATCATATTGCCACATAATCGGGTGCGGATCCAGTATTTATATTTAAATGTATTGGATAAATAAGTTAAGAAGGTTTAGCAATGTCAAATTTACTATTCCTTGATATAGCAAATGTCAAGGAATAGGTTTAAGTCTTGACGTGCAAGAATTCTGCTAGTCTTTGGATCCGTGCCTGTATTCTACAGCAAAACGTATTACCTCATTACTTTAACAAAGTATATTGGCATTTCTTATCAAAATTGTCGAAGCTAGCTAGTGAAAACCAGCTCAACTTTGGCCTCGAATGACGAAAAAAAAACGTATCAAAATTCCCGCTTGCAGTTTTCTGGACGCGCGTCGAAAGCGTCGCAACTTCAGCAAGCAAGCGTCGGAGATCCTGAACGAGTATTTCTACTCGCATCTCTCCAACCCGTACCCGAGCGAGGAGGCGAAAGAGGAGCTGGCCAGGAAGTGTGGCATTACCGTGTCGCAGGTAACGTGACGTCACATTGCAGCTTCCTCGACGCGCGACGCAAGCGGCGCAACTTTACCAAGCAGGCCATCGAGCTGCTCAACGAGTACTTCTACTCGCACCTCGCCAACCCCTACCCCAGTGAGGAGGTCAAAGAGGAACTCGCCAGGAAGTGTGGCATTACCGTCTCGCAGGTATCCGGCGCCTAGCGAGAATGTATATGCGACTTTACTGTAGTGAGGTCAACGGTTACACTAAATTTAAATTCTAATAATTAAGCTAGGTTGATAAATTTAGCATAAAATTTCAGATACAGAAGATAGAAAATTAATAAATATATTTTTTTTAAACAAACGACGAAACTGAACAAATTTGATGGCCTGATAGCGTCATAACGTCCGTAAAAGAATTCCATGTTCTAATTATTCCATTACACAGTGTTCGTTAACTGAGAACATGGGATGTCTTATATATATTCCCAATAATACTACCTTTTAATTGCGCTTGAAATCTAGATAGTGAGCGATTAGTTAATGCAATAGTGGGCCACGTATGTCTGTCGCGTTGCGAGCTCAACCAGAGTTTACCTGGTTGCAAACACACCGGCGTAATTTTGTCGGCTGGCGAGAGATAGTCATATTATTATCTCGTCAGTTAATACTCTATCTGGACGCTACTTGACTTACCATCAAGTGCAGTAGAATTGTATTAATATAAAAAAAAAATACAAACCCCTCCTTACGTAGGTAATAGCAGCTTTAGAAAACTTAAGACAGTTTTTCCAACCATATCACCATGAACACAAAGATGAGATTTGGCGCAGCGTCTCACAGATTGTTCATTGCAGGTGTCCAATTGGTTCGGCAACAAGCGCATCCGTTACAAGAAGAACATTGGTAAGGCTCAGGAGGAGGCCAACTTGTACGCCGCTAAGAAAGCCGCTGGTCAGTATGTTCTGCGTGTGAATATTATCCCTTGGACTTGGTGTTTTGGAAACAATATTTCATTTACATTTCACACTTTACATATAAGTAAAAACATAAACTTAAAAGGCACACCTAAAAATACTGCCTATAATCGATAATAAAATCTATTAAAAATCAATTTTTTTTTAAAACCAATTTTATAAAAAAAATATTTTCTATTCAAATGGATTGGAATTCCAAAGTTTATAACATAATATTATGAATACTTGAAAGAGAAAGAGAAAAATTTTTTTTTTTTTAAAAATTCGTTGTCGTTTTGGGGAGAGAGCACACTGCACTTAGTGGTGTGAGCACCGAGCGCGAATGTATTCCGTCCCTTGTTCCAGCAGCGGGAGCGTCGCCATACTCGATGGGCGCGGCATCCGGTGCAGCCACGCCGCTGATGTCACCGGCGCCGGCGCAGGACTCCATGGGTTACTCGCTGCCGGCACCCGGCTACGACCAACCGCAGCCAGGCTACGACGCCTCCATGCCCTATGACCCCATGCACCAGGACCTGTCGCCCTAGTCGCCTTACACCACGCCCTACGCTACCGCATACAGGTGACTTAGCTTACTTCGATCGATTGATGCGCGATTATGGATCGATATAATAATGGATCTATTCGATCTAGTGTGAATCGATATTTCGTAATTTGTAATTTTTTAAAGTAGCCTTCCTTGTCTTTGCAAATGCTTTCAAATCAATTTATATTTATCGATCAATAATGGACTGTTTCAAGTCAATGATTATATCGATTTAATATGGTGGGGACTTAATCGATATTGGTTGATTTTCAGCAATAATAGTAATGATAATGTTGATTATTGTTTCAGGTAAAGAGGGCAGTACGCGTAATTGTGCAGCTTCCACAAAATTGCCATTTACATTACATTACTATTATAAAATTAAGTAGCAGACTTACCTCGATCGGTTCTTGGCGGCTCGACGGCTCGGCGGCTCGACTGCGCGACAGCTCGGCGACTCGCCACTATTGCCTTAGGACATACAACACATTGTATACTATCGCGTGACGTTACATATTACTAGCGATATTTTTGGAGGTACATGTAATTGAAACGTATTTAATTTGTATTAATCGATTTATATGACTGTCACCCAGTATTTATTTTAATATATACATTGATTTCTGTGGTTTATACATCGCGGCAGCTGTTTTTATAGTATTATATTTTTATCGCGAACCCCAGTGATGTTTTATAAATTTTCTAAAGTAATTATTTGGGCAGTATTAGTAATTTTTATGTACCACATCGATCGGCCGGGATCTCGTTTGCGTTCACTATTCTTACTCTATGGTGGTTATAATTATACGATAGTACGTAAGTAGCCTATAGTTTTAATATATAAGTATTCAGATATTTTGTGCTGATTAGTGTCCTATATAAATGCGTCCGTACATTGTATACTATCGACTTTGAAACTGTGGTGTTTCCCGACTTTGTACCTAAAGTTTCGTATCTATCTTCAGTCCCTTGCACAAGTATTGCACATACTACAGTTTTGGGATACGCTTGGAGTTCGCTCTAACATTTTTTCTGTAATTGTTACCATGTAGAATTTTCGATGTCGTAACTCCTCCGTCCCTTAATATCTATATGAAATTATGGTTCTATAATTCTAGGAAACTTATAGATTTTACTTACGGGTTTTCTGGAAGAGGTTAAGAAGAGTCGCGTGTAGATATCGAGGTTTATTAGTATGCGATTTCTTGGAATTACTTGCATTGTTTAAACAGGCATTGATTTTGTATAAATTAGGATCAGCGCCGATGGAACGCGACGAAGAAACTTAATTTGCGGATAATAAAACTTCACGTTATTTTCATTTGTATCAGACTGATATTAATATATAGTGGTTTTGTCTAAGCGGCATGATTTCTTTTGTTTACTATTACCAACTGTATGTATATCAAAGGAATAGAATTCGAGCTCCGATTATAGTCGAATTTCGTCTCTGATACCACCTTGTCCATCAGCGCTAAGCCCTAACATAGTATCGTCGGAGCGAACGCCGAGTGGTACAATTAGCACTTGATCTAAATGAAGTATTTCAATCATTTCGCCAGCGAGCAGTCGGGAAACAGTACACTGTCGAAGTCTGGAGCGAGGCGTGCATGCGGACACGCGACTTGTGTGCAATCTTAATATTTTTTATCTATGGTTGTGTTATATCTCGCACACGTTAACGTATGTGAAATGAAGCATTTTACATTTTTTTCTTCAATATTTAAAAGCAATCATGTATTATTTTGTTTAAAAAGCTATCGGGAGTTGTGAATATCAGAACAAAATATATTTTTACACGGTGCTATAGTTGGATAGCACTATATTATTTCCTTATTTTAGCAATAAGTAAATGTTGTTTTTGTTCGTCGTTCCGATTCGTTCAGCCGGATTACGCTAAGTTCCACGTAGATATAGTTTTGGATATGAACTTTGCTAGCGTTAAGTTGATGTGTTCTATAACAAGATATCTGAAACAGTATACGAGAAAAATAACGAAAAATTTAAATGAAATAAAAATTATTAAAATTCGCTGTGGAACATTGATATAGCACCGCGCCGCCGCCCGCGGCCATCCCGCCAATTTGAAAAGTTGGATTATTTACGTAGAAATGGATGTAGTGACGACTCGCGACCGTGAGTCCACGCCCGGCGCGGCGGCGCGACCACATGTATACGACGACGAGTTCAATGTTATTGCGACCATCAGATTGACTAAATACATTTTTGTGTAGTTATACAAGGCGTTTTATTCACTACCTCCACTTAATACTTCTCTATATAAGCCGACCAAATACAAAAGTTACACTCATTTACAATAATTAAATAAATGGTTATAAAATGAGTACCATCTACATTAGCTGTTTAATACAATAATTGAAGCGGCCCCTTATCGTCCTTACTCGTTCTATACTCTTATTTCTAACTTCTTATAAATTATTTATAACCCACGAAGAATAATTGTTATTGTCTACTATAATGCTATTTAACTAATACTTAGCCAAATAGTAAGACAATTCAGATGTTTGTAAAGCAGATTTGCAATAAAATTAAAGTTATAGGAATATTTTGCAATTAATATATTGAAACGAATGCAGTTTTTGAGTTTCGCGTACTTAGAATGTCGATCGTCCATAAATTTTTCGTTGGACCGGGTCGTACATTAGTGGTTCATAATATTTTGCCTACACGATTATTTATTTTTTTAAGTGTCGATTACTTTATCGAAAGATCATGTTTACGTGAACTCGTGAAGTAAACTGCCTAATTACATGATTCATTATACATCATTACCGCTGTTTTTTAGTTCTAATAGTGTATTTTTTATTACAGTGGTCATCATATTCTCTTTTATTATAAACACAAGATCCATATATACAGAACACGCAATGTAATAGAATTTCGCAGACTCCCGCGCATAATATTTTAATAAAGCAAGTAAGTAATTACCGCAACCAGAAAATTCGGATCCAATCCTCTACTAGCATTGTGCAGAACACTACATAATTATTTTAAAGACACTGGATTAGGTACTTTAAAACCAGGTGATGTCCACGACAACAATTAGTATATCACTGTACTTATTATTTGTATTTTTTATCAATCGGCGCGACCTTGGATTCGAACCGAGTATCGGCCGCGAATGACTCGCGTTTAGTGCAGTGAAGTCATTCGGCTGATTCAGTCGGTTCACGTGAGTTATGTTGAAATCTTTAGTTAGTTTGACAACAGCCACCGTTAACAGAAACTGTAAGTATGTTTTTGGTTATTATTTTTTCTATATTTATTGCTCAAAGGACTTGGTTAAGTTTAATTCACCACCTACTTTTTACTGTTGCTGAGCATGTCCAATTATGTGCGTTCGAGTGTCCGAGCTCAATGAGGGTTTGACAGATGTTTGAGGATTCAATAGTCTTACTTATTTTATAAATTCTGCAAATTGAGTTTCGTGTCGCTCGTTTTGTATTTTTTCTATTGAATAGCTTTATTATAATTGCTAATGAGGAGACTACCAATAATAAGGACAATAAGGACAATCAAAGGAGGACGATATAACATACAAAACACAGCCATAAGATGCAAATATTGAAGTTGAATAAAGATTTAATTTCGTCATGCTATAAATAGCCTGTTTATTCACGCGTATTATACGCGTCGTGTAATTTCACACATAACAATGTCCATTGATAATAGTTATTAATTTTTTTCATAGGTATTGCACAACTATTTTTCTTATGAGTTAACTGCAAAATGAAAAGGGGGCGAATAAATCTTAAGGATTGAAACATAAAACTTGGGGTTCATATTATAATACATATAAGGTGGATAAAAGTATTATAAGTACTTATAGTTTTTGTCTATGTATTATTTACTGAGTAGTCAAACACCCTGTTTTTTGACCACTTCCTATTTATTTAGCTAGCTCACTTTTTCTGTGCCTGCATAGTTACTACTGCATTAAAAATACTAAAACCAGTGTAATTTACTAGTATTGGGCACAGAACACTGATTACACTAGGAAAGTAACCTGCAATAAGTACTTCAAAGTTCTGACTGATCTTGTTCCTGTATGGTAGGCCTTTTATTAATTAAATTATTCAAAATGTATACCAATCAGGTATACGTGAAATATAATAATACGTTAACTACCTTATTAGATGACCTAAGAATGTCTGGTAACAGATAACATTCTAACAAACATGTATAATTTTTGGTCCTATAGCGTCCAGGATGGTTAGTGTGCACAGCGCCTATAAAGATGAGGTTCATAACGTACCGATGTCAGTCATCATCAGACCCTTCGTGCCTGAGCTGGATGAGAAGAAAGTTGAGTCGCTGATGGAAACTATAAGAGTGAGAATATTACCTATCCATTTTTAACTTGTAGAGTCTTGAAGTTTTTCTACAGCATGAGTCGCCACTAGTAGGGTATTAAGTACCACTGTCTAACAGAAAATAAAGTACATGATTTCTGTAATTTTTTTGTGTGATGACTGAGCTAATTGAACGCTCAAAAATCAGTTGCACTAACTCATATTCCAAGCATTTTATGTCTTTTGTTGGTGGAGATCACGTGAAATCAAGTGAACCTTACGGTCGTAGTTTTATTATAGTATAGCTATATTACTAATAATATTAATCTCTAAGTTTATGAAAATCACATATTAAGTCCCGATAGTTAAGTACTTACTTTCAGTTGTTAACGGTGTTAGTTCCGTACATATATCTAGGTCTTAGTACTTATGGCTTAGTCTCAATGTTTTCCTGTATTGCGCGACACCTGATTAGCTTGTTTAAGTGAGGTTTATAAATATTTACAATGTGAACTCGTTGCAACTGTAGAGGTCGTTTCCAATTACATGTCTGGTACCGTGCAAATAGTTACTATTACTTGCAAGTTTTACAAAATTGGTAAACAAGCGAGTATAGCTTTGATTTTAAAATCTCCCAAGTAGGTATGTGTTGGATCTGCATATAAATACTTAGGAAGAGTTATGGTAAAGGGAGCGAATATTTTTGCCGAAATAACTAAATAGGGCACTGCATGCTAGTACCACCTGTGTGATAAGTACTTAATACTACCTAAGTTTTTTTTCCATCTATTCTTGGCCCAATCTAATGTGGAACCGAGGCAACATGTTGCAGAAATGATTTGGCCGAGTGTTTACGGCAAGCCGGCTGCCTGCGATCAATGCAACATAAAGGGAAAAGTTGTTTCGATTTATTTATAAGTATATTGTTGATTTTTCTCCCCAAAGTTATCAAAGGTTACATTGAACGTTAAAACCGTTTTATCTTAGTCAATATTATCGAAAATTTTTGTATATATAAGTACCACAAAATTAACATAAACATTAAACAAATACAATTACAATCTGTAAATAGTATCTTACAAGACGTTTGCATCATTCATTTTTATGTGTTTTACTGGTAATTTACTTAGGTATTTATTTTCTCCATGTTCCAATATTCTTTATCCGTTACTTATTTTCGGCCCACGTGTTATGTAGTCAATTTTGTTTTATTTAATAAAAAAATTTCATATTTCCATGTGGCTGAAATATGATATTGATAATACATCATATCTTACTTCCAACATGTATAAGTATAATATGGTTTTATTAAAAAAAATATATTTTCCCAGAAAGAAGAAGAGACTGGAACAGTGCCTCCCATAGACATACTATGGATCAAAGGTTCGCAGGGCGGCGACTATTACTACAGCTTCGGGGGCTGCCATCGATATGCCGCGTACAAGCGGCTCAACAGAGACACCATACCGGCCAAACTCATTAAATCTACGCTCACTGATCTCAAAACATACTTGGGCAGTAGTACGCCCGACTTGAAGTAGACTTTAGGTTATTAAACGTGTTCTTTGCACACAATGCCAGTGATGAGCACAACTGTGGTGGATATTTGCATCCGCCCGGATAGCGACCACCGCACACAAGGTGTAAAACTCGACATAGCAGCCCGTGTGGCGCGCCTCCGGTTGAGTGTGTATATCTGCTATTAGACAGGTCGGCATAATTACGTTGACCCGCGAGGAATACCCATCTCTCGTAAGGCGAGACTATCTAAACTACTTCACTTACAATCAGATGGAGTGGGGTCACTTTATCGTACATGGACAGCTGATTCTGCATGCATGCTCAATATATATTTTTTTAATCAATGCTGTAGATAACGCGTATACCCTGCATTACTTTTTACTGGTGTCGTGTGCGCAATCTACCTAATATACCTAATTTATAATTGATAGAATATGGCAAGTGTTACTCAAGGTTGAGGGCGAAAAGACGTCTTTTTTTACATGATGTTATTTTGTAATATTAAGTATAAGCTTAGTTATAAATTATTCTTTTTATAAAAAATGTTAATATATTTTTTAAAAACAAAAGATGAAGATATATTCTAGTCTGCAATATGTAGTTTTATTTATATCTATACAAATTGTCGAGAGCCAGAAAAATGCTACGTATATTATACTAAATAACATCGGTCTTAGAAGGAAATAAAAAAATAAATAAACAAATATTCGTCCATAGTATTTATTGTGGAGCGACACCTTATGACTACAGAACAGTGAGATATGCCAGTTCATTAGAATAATATATACAAACGTGAACATAAATAATATCAAAATACATTCTATACTAACTGCGTACGGCGGATGCGCTCGCGTACCATTTCGAACGACATAGCGCCAACCTTCGCAAAGCTGACGTCACCAAATACAAACCACACCGGCGCATATGCATGCATGCAATCATTTACAACATGCATAATATATGCAAGTTTCTATATAAGTAGTGCAAATTATTTTGAAGTTACTTGAGCCACTCAAGAAATAATGAAGATACAATATAAGATGTTTTTAAATACTTCATACACTGCATATACACCAGTTTGTTTATTACATGTCAGCCCTTACACAACGCGGTTTCGATGAACATTTGTATTTTATGTTAAAATATTGATAATTCCTAAAAAAATCTCATTTAATTATATCCAAAATACCGTAGTAGCTCATTTAGTTTTATTTACTTACAATAAAAATGTCTCTAGTTTTTAAACAAGCAATATATTTTATTTGCCGCAGTAATAAGATTTTAAACTTTCCCCTTTAATTTTCCCCCTACTTGCCAGCCCGAGCTGGTTACTTCGTACTTTTGTACCTAGTCTTTTGTATAAACTTTATCCCTAATTTAAAATCTCCATAGTTATATAAGTGATTTTAATAGTTGTTTAGAAATAATAATTATTCTTATTCTTTGTTTTGACGTATCATAAGTGCAACTTTGTTCGCCTACGTGATAAATAAAGTATTTTATTTTATTTTAAACGTATACATCGGTGAAAACCTATTGCAATATGACTGGCTTAGTGATACGAAACCGCGTTGAGTGAATTTATGTAAAATATAAACTTAAAATACGTGCATAATTTATGTTACTATTCCGCAAATCATTGAACATCCATACGGTCAATACATTAATTATAATTGTACTAAAGTATAATTTGTCAGTGCAATGCATTGCAATTGTAATTAACTAGTGTTTCATTAAATGCATTGAAGTTATTTGTCACAGATTTGCTTTGCTTTGTGTGGTGTGGACTCTAGTAAAATAACGGTTGATTTAGGTTTATTTACAAAATTATCAGATGATGAATTTTGGTAAATGACTTCTTCTAAAGAATTTATTTGTATTACTCGTACTACATAAATATCAGTAATAAATACAAACATTAAACAATTCATATTTAAATTAAATTAACTTCTTCACGGTGCAACTAAGCAAATCTGTCAAATATGAGGAAGAGTATTCTCAAAGCACCAAATAAACATTCACTAAGTCTATTTCCGCAAATAATGCAGCAGATTATTTGTCATCACTCAGCAAGCGTCGCCACATATCAAAATATATTTTCCCACACTACAAATGCGTGCAAAAATATAATTTTCTAAACATGTAATATAATAACAAGAGATCATAGGTACTGCACATTTTTTACTCTTTTGGCACAAAAATATTTGAGAACAGGTTGATAAACAGAATTTTCACGGGGTGTCGTGCCGGGCGAACGAGAAGCAGAGCTGTCGTTAGCTGACGTGAAACAAAATCCTCAGAGACACTGGACATTTAAATCCCGGATAAAATTTAACTGGAAATAAAAAAAAAATCTGTTACGCTTTCTTTTCAATTGATCACATACTAAGGCCCCCATCGCTTTATTGACTCGCAAAGTTTCAGTCGAGTGAACTGAACAATCTCGGGTGAGACCGAGGGAAGCATGGGCAGGACGCCTGGATGGCTTCGACACAAAGCATTGTGCTACGTTTCACTCTATTGTGGGTCTTGTGTAACATTGAAAAAAGGTGGTTTTAAGAATGAATTCCGAGCCCAGCACGCTACCCGCGTTGATATAGTTTCTGCAATACAAACACAATATTGTACAATGTATTGTTCTATCTATCACCGTGACGGCGCCGCCACATCGCCGGCCCTCGGGCTTCAGGCCTCGGCTGACCAACTAAATACAAAAAATATATATCTTTTATATTACAACAACCATATTCATTTATTCTATGCACCTATGTTAGTGTGGGCGTGACCGACTGTGTTACCGATACTAAAAATATTTTTTCTTTTTTCAAACATAACATTTTCGCGCTTTTTTAAATAACCTGTTGCCAGCCGCAAAAATGTCGGAAATACCCACAAGAAAATATATTTTTTATTTTTACAACAATTTGTGTGCCCGTCGACATACACAACACAGTACATACTATATGATAGTTATTATGTTGTTTAATTAACATTTATTACACATATTTGTTTCACAACTTTATATAAAGCGGTGGTTACATAAAATTATTTAATGTGCCTAACTACAATATTGAAGCATATCATTATATTTTGACATTTATAGTTGAACTATGTTTATTTTATAACACATTCATTATATGCATGTAGTTGAAAGTGGCGAGAGACAGGGAATTATTCTTTACAAATTATAATCAAGTTATCGGTGGGTATGACAGTCAAAGTATACAATTCATATATAATATAAAAGATTTCATTTTGTAACTATATAAAAACAACATTAGCATTTTAAATAAGTCTCCAACAGAGCAGACATAACACACAAGACTCATTACATGTCTTTTAATTAATTATTGTGAAACAAATTTTGTATTGCAACTAATCCGTATATCCAGTGGCATAGTCTCCTCACCACTTTCAAATACATTAAACATTTATTATACGATTCATTATAATGACACCTACTACGCAAAAGGGTAGATTGCAACCATCCAGTAGAACATTAAGTGAACTAGATACAAATTCTACAACAAGAATAAGTTAACTTTATATACAGAGATACAGATTTAAACAACAATATATTATAGAAGGTTATGGTGACATTTAGGAAAGACAAAAATACTGCTTGAGAATCCGATTTAATCTACTTTTACATCGACCCATGACCCCTTACACAATATTACGTCCCTTAAAGTGGGTGAAAATTGACCTATAAATTTTATTTTTATTCGACAACATAATTCTCCATTTTCTACGTTTAATTTAAAGATATATTTTGCCACCATAACGTCCATGGAAACATGAAAGATACTATTAACACTTGAGTTTCGCTTAATATTAATTGTTAGATATACAAAGAATGTTTGTTATGACGTGATATGTGAGTGAATGTTGCAACATTTTCATATTTGTGTTTTTAATATAAAAACAACTTCTTATTTTTGCTGTATAATATTATTAAATCACTGGGTTACAATAAAACAATTGCACAAGATATAAAAGCTGGACCAAGTTTGAGGGCAAATGTTTATTTGTAATATAAAAAGTAAAGCATAAATTCAAGTTAAAATATAATAATAAATGCATAAAGCACCTTGATGGACAGCACCTTTAAAGTATGTACCAAAAAAAAAAACATTCCAAACACCACAATAAATTGGAGATTCTATAGGGGTTTTTACTCAGTAGTAGATAGGCTTAGTTTTCCTCTCTTCTATAGTATACCTTGAAACCCATGAATGTTGTTAAATAAAATGTAGATGTTATTGCCCTCAAAATTGGCCCGTAGTCAAAATAGTAGCTGTTACTCCACCACGACATTAATACTATGCACTGGAATGTAGGCAGCATAACTGAGGTACTTTGTAAAAATACAATGGAATATAACGGGCCCGTTGGTATCTTAGCGCATTAGTTGAATCAACAGGGTATTTAACTATGTTTGATTTAGTGCGTTTATTTAAGGAGTACAAAAAAGAAATCTTTCTGTGAAAACAGCATAAAAATTCGATAATAAATGAGGCAGTAATTCAAATTTCAATATTGCTACCTGCAGGAGTGAACGTGGAGTGGGGTTATCGCTCCACCTCTTTCTAACGCACGAATCGTTATGCCCGCTGACGTCACATGCCAGTATTTAGTCTCTTTTCTGTTTTTTGACACCCACCTCAACTACCAAATTTAAATGGCTTAGTGGATTTTTTCACCAGATATCAATGATTTCTTCTGTTTTACAATGCATACGACGCAAATATTTTATAAAGATTATAAATAACAAAATAAGTCAAATACCTTATTAAGGGCTTATTTCGTTCGTGATGTGTCTTTACGAACTTTAATCATCGAATATAAGAAAGAGCGATCAAATATAACTAAAGCTCCCAAATAAATGGTAAACAAAAATGCATTTATCTTATAAATGAACTTGCAAAAGCCCTTACGAATTTTAGTTATATCAAATTGTTTCATATGCGAAAAATTGCAGTTTTTAAATCTTGTCGGTACAAGTGTAACAAATAAAAATACATACGGATTGTTATCACGTTTGATACCGAAAAACCTGTAGCACTTATGAGCTGAAGCTGTTGACACTCACCCGAGTATCATTATGCCAACAAATTACGACTGCGTGCCGTATTAGCCAGACTACATACCGACAATTGCGACATTAAGTTTCATACATATGTAAAATCATTTTTTTTCTATGTTTTTTTAAATTAGTTAAAACTTTTCGAAAAAAAAAGGTCGCCGACGTCAATTAGCCTTCAACCGTTGATGTTTTATACTATGAAATACGCACTACCAAAGAGCCCGTTAATAAAAAAATAATGTACAAGAATTAAATTGCATTACAATTACCTACTAAAGGAAGACGAATCGTTCACAATAAATAAACTAATATAAACGATTGAACGTGAACGGAGTTTGGCACTTTATCTCACTGTGGTTACATATTACTGAATAAATCATTATGTATAATAAAAACGGTATTATGTATTTGAACGTAACAATTTTACGTTGTTTAGAGGAAGGTGGGCAAAACAGGTCATTGCCATGAGGTCAAAAATAACCCATGTTGACGTGACTTAATAAAATATTGAACAGTATAAAATTATATCATTAGAATTATATTAATCACAATATTTTCTATGCATGTCCATTTTTAATTAAATTAAGAGAAGATAAAAATCGTTCAAAAATGAAAATACATAATAAAAAAATCTTTCATAAAACTGTTCGCAAATTGAGCAATAGATTGGTCATGGTGGGGTGTGCAAAATGAACTGCATATAAAACATATTTACAATAAAGTTAAACCATTTTATGAATTGTAATGTCAAATTTATACCTCATAAATTTTAAATTATTGTTTTAGTTAAATTGACTCGCAGGTAATAAAAAAATACAATAGGTACACTTTTGAAAACACACTTGTAAACCAAATCATTTGTTTAATATGACACATACTCAATATTGCAAAAGTAAAGATGTTAAGACAAATTATTTGTATGGTAAAAAATATTTTTTTCACTTGTGTCAACTTAAATATTACAAAAAGGTATATCTGCAATTAAACAATTCTTTATTAAAATCCTAACATCTTCCGCGCCTATATCGTGCGTATGAAATGAGAGCGTAATAGAATAGACACTTACCTAAATTAACCGTTTTACAATACTCACTAGTTTTAAAGCATTTTACGCACCATCAAAACACCCAAGTGCCGAATAGATATCTGAAGAGAGCGCGAACTGACCGCCGATCCCACGCAGAGTTACCAACACGTTATTTTTACGAGACTATATTGACGATATATATTTTGGTTAATTCAATTAACCTATATTTTGTGTCTCCATATAAACAAAAATTGTTCTATGTCCATATTTGCCCACGCTACTTAATAAAATTAAAAAGTTTTTCATCCCGTGTGACATCAAAGCAATCACAATTTTTAACATATTAAATAAATTTTTTTGTAGGGTTACCAATACCTACATTGGACCCGAATTTTGTACAATTAGTTTTTTCGAACCTAGCGTGAGATCACCAAAAAGTTCGTCTTTATAATTCGAAGAATAGAATTTGAGAAGTAGTCAACTTTGATAATATTTTACAACTATATTAACTCCTATTATACAGAGATATTTGAGTTGTATATAATATGTACTAGATTAAAGATTACGAATAGATTTATATTTTAGAAACGCTCGCATGTAAGCGAGCAATTTAAATAAATGGGTTAAAGTATCAAGAATTTCTCATAAGCACTTTTAATAAAGCAACAATCATATTTTTGTATAAAACCTTTCTAGTGTTTCTTTTTTTATTTTACGTTCTAATTTTAAAATATTTGTGCCTTTATACAACTGGCCGTTTATTGAACTGTCAACTTTAATCTAGTACAAATAGTCGAGAAAAGAGTTATGACGCGTGAGTGGGCCAATTCTGGGTGCATGTTATCCACAAACCTCCAAATTGCGACTATAGTGCTGGTATCTACAACCAATAAGTCGTTGTTTTTGTCAGAATAGGCCTTATAATCTTATAATTGTTTAATACCTTTGTATTGAGATTACTTCTTTGCAGCGCCACATATCAAGGATATTGAAGAAAGTTGGATAACCTAACCTAACCCATCCAGCCAAAGATAGGTTAGGCAACAAGTACTTTGACAGATATATAGCTTATATCTAGGATGGAATTATTTATTGTAACCTGTCTACCCTCGTCAACCATGATGTTGACTAGACGATAATTTAAGGTCTATTGACACGTACCCGTGACGGGGCCGGACCGTGTGGCGTCAGGAATAAAAATATTCACATTTTTTTTATAGAATTACACAAAATACTCACATAAAATGACATCCGCGTAATGTTAACGCACGGCTACGTCACGGACCGGTATTGTCACGGATGTGCAATTAGGCCAAAATGATTCTTATTTACACTGAGATATTCTAACATTTATGGTTTGCCGTGGCGCCATACATCAAACTATAAATACATTCACAATAGTGAACATTCAATAAATATAATTCACTACTCGACAACGATATAAGTAGTATTAATTTAACCCATCGCATTTCTTTTAAAGAGTAACGAATATTTCTACAATGTTCTAATTACAAAATATACTAAGCTTTAGCCAATTACGGGCGTGCATGTATCGTGCGTTTTCGGAGATAAATATAAAAAACGCACGTACATTTAAG
The DNA here is from genome assembly GCF_014839805.1 of Manduca sexta. Classification (NCBI taxonomy): domain Eukaryota; kingdom Metazoa; phylum Arthropoda; class Insecta; order Lepidoptera; family Sphingidae; genus Manduca; species Manduca sexta. The sequence goes on along the minus strand of NC_051142.1, from coordinate 151,802 downwards.
TGCTCAGATATTCTATGTTCATATAAAATACCACGGCCCTGTCACTGCACGTCCGAGTGTGACCAAAATTGCACAAAATAGACAAGTGCGTGCCCTTTAAAAGAAATGAGATGTCTATCCGAAATTAATATAGTACGTTTATCAATAAACATCTATAAAATATGACCAGTGCCTTAACTCCATATTGTTCTTAATTTGAGCTCAAAATGTTGAGCATCCACTTTATAACAGATATTTAAAACATTTTTATATGTGTACTTTTATAATAATGGTAAATGATATTCATAATGACTACATGATTCTGAATATATTCCACAGATATTAATTTCATTTTTGTGTGAAATGGTTTTTGACTCCTTCAAAAGAGGAGGTATCAAACCACAATATCTTTATTTCCACACAAAACTAATGTCATGATATTTTAACAATGCTAATAAACTCGTTACAATGTTTGATCCAACATTTGATTCGCGTGACGTATGTGTCCACGTATAATTCCGACTTCATCGTTGGGCTCGATACGTAAGGACGTCTATATTGTTACGTGCACTTCCTCTAGCACCTAAATTATTAACCACTATTAATGTCATAGCACAATTCTCTAACGTCTCCATGTCGTAAATGCATTAAACACCAATACGTACGTACACAGAATGTTCCTTCAGTTATTTCTGGTATTTCTCCAGATTAGCCGCCATGACCAAAATTCGCATTAGTTTAGACACAGTAATTTGTTCCATGCTGCTTGGTGAATGACCGGTCTGGCCGGATCGAATGCGTATTGTCCGGTATGCCCGGAGGCGTGTTCAGTATGCGAGTGAGCGCTGCGCTCAGACGAGGTCGTCGTCGGTGTGTTCGGCGGAGTGGTCGCTGGTGGTGCGGCGGCGCGGACGGCGCGGCGGCGCGGAGTAGTGCAGCTCGCGCTCGGCGAGGCACAGCTGGCATCAGTCCAGCGCGCCGATGCACTCCGGCTCCTCGCGCACGCACTCCTTCGGGAAGTACCCTGACCGGTTGTCACCCTGGACACGATCAATACAGATTGATGAAATGTGATAAAATAACGAAGCGGTCTCTCGATATCCTTATGTTGAATATCGATAAACAATAATAAATTCAACAATATAATTAACTAAATCCAGATTCTAGTGTAGTATGTAAATCATTACGATATACTTTCTCATTAATATAAATGTTGAAATATTAAGCACACATTAACCTCTTCCAACATCCTACTAATCACACGAAGTCAGGTTCGGGTAATTGATCAGGGCAGTCATGATTTAACTGCTGAAGCCCCAGTACCTTGTCCAAACTGCGTCCTTTCCACCAGCCGCGACTGTCGCCCTCCTTGCTGAGGATGAGCACCTTGGCTCCAGGCCGCAGCGCCAGTTGCGACGACTCCAGCGGCCTGAAGTCGTGGATTACCGTCGCCACCACGCGCCGAAACGGCCAGCGGAGATTCGAATTTAATCTGAAAAAATATTATGTAATAAAAACACGTTGTTAAGGGACGTAGCCAAGACGCCTTCGTTTTATATCTTAGGCTAATAGAAAATAAAAATATGAATGGGAATGACACATCCCAATGATAAGTCTATCGCTTGACGCCATTCTTATACATTTTTCTGTTTTTTATTGGTATTGACTATTGTAGAAAGAGCTACTGCCCAAGGAGTACGATCGACTCTATGTACCAACGCCAACATCATAGTGGGTGGAAACTTCTAAATATCTAACATCATACATCGCCGGACCCGTATCTAAAAACACGAATATAGTACAGTTGTAGTATTTACCCTTCAAAGTTCTCGGAGAGGCTGATCTTCTCGTAGTAGGAGACCAGCTCGACGATGCTGCGGAAGAAGCGCGACTCCGAGAGGAAGTAGTGCGGCACCTGGTCGATCGGCTTCCGGCACACGCGCATGTGTTTCACCGTGTTGTCCGTTCTGTAGGAAAAAATAAGTAATGAGATTAAAATTAACTAAAACCAAATAACTTTCTCAAATTAAATATTTAGAGTAGATTAGTTTACGAAATACAAGCTATTGATCTTAGAATCGAAGAAGAAGATCGATAATTGAAATTCCGTATGGAATCCCCAATTCTTCTGTTTTCTACAACTCTATAGATCACATACTCAATGCTCATTAGCGGTGACGATCACTTGCGCTATGGCCTTTAAATAATATCAGCCTTAAGGTTAATTTCGCTCTGTACTATCAACCGATATACCTATTCATTTGCAGACATTGTACTTTAAAAATAGATATGTACTTGAGTGAGAGTGCGTAGTGCGTGTCGTTCGACGTCTGCCCGGGTTGCGCCGGCTGTGGGATATGCGGGTTGGGGCGCACGCGCAGCAGGAACGTGCCGTCCACGCGCCGCTCCAGCCGCGCCGTTGCTGTCTCGCGACCCATCTCGCCCACGTACCTGTACACATAGACACACGCGACACGTAAACAAAAAGAACAATAAGAAATATGATAGTGTTTGTTCTTCTTAGTAAAAAAAATTGTAGAGTTTAGCGTTTCCAAATATTTCTTATCTATATACAATCAAACTCTATTGCTCTATAGTTTTGGTCTAGGATCTATGGTTAGTAAAATGAATAGCAATGATCTAACCACATGTAGTAGTGCAGCGCGTGGTCGGGCTGGTGGCTGGGGTGGTGCGGCGGCAGGGGCGGCGCGGGGGCCAGCCCCCCTCCGCAGCGCCCCGACAGCGCGATGCACTCCTTGTGCGCGCACGCGTTACACACACTGCACAGGTAACCCTGAAACAAACGCATTCCAATATTATCTTTTAATCGAATTGTGTTTCTTCCTTATACAGTTAACTCTTAACCCGTGAGGTAGCTGAATGTTTGCCGGCAAACATTGACAGCTACGCGTGTGACGGAAAAATAACCTTATTATGTAGTATATATGTAGTATATAAGGTTATAATCCCGTGACACACGCAAATGTCATGTAGCTGTCTTGGCTCGCCGGCGATTCACGAGAGACCAAGAGTTAAAAGAAGTATTTACATTTGAATGACGAATTATCTAAAATAATATAATTGTATTAAATAATATTCAAAATATTTATAACCTGATATATTCTGCCCTTCAGGAATTTGGAACAGTGATGGCATGTCGCCGGTTTTTGGAACGTGTGTAGAACGAACTTGTGGTTCGTACTCCGACATCCTGGTGGCTCTAAGTTGTCTCTGTAAAATATCAAATAATTTTATTCATTATGCGTGTTCAAATACTACGGTAATTCTCATTGACGATTTTATAAAATGCAGATATTAATTTCAGAGACGACTTATACTGTGAATATGGGGTAAGGACTAAGCAAGGGGGTACAAAAAAGTTGTTAGTCCTAGAACTAGCTGTACATACATGTGTTGGCACTATGATTGAAGGTGATACGAGGAGCAGTAGTGAGACAGGTACTCACATGGCGTCGCGTATGGCCTTGACCCACTTGCGCTTGCAGTCGTCGGTGCGCGCGTAGAGCGTGTAGGTGGCGTCGCGCGCGCGCCGCACGAGGTAGAAGTGCGCCGCCCAGCGCGCCTCGCCGCGCAGTGCGCGCCGTCCCAGCGCCTCCTCCACGCGGTACTCCGCCAGCCGGATCACCACGCGGTACGAGTACTGGTTGTCCTGGGAATACCGCACATTCTAATTATACTCAATTTTACATTTATTATGCTGCTTAAATGCTGCCTTAGAAATTCCAGTGGCTAGCTTCGTTGCTTTAACGCCGGCTGCGGGTTCCTATGGTGAAAAATTATTAACTTTATCAGTAACCAATACTGCACAGTGCTTGCCATTGAGGACCATCTCCCATTGTTTCTCAGAAGCTCACGCGAACAGAAAGACACCCTCGGCGTCAATATCAGTATAAGTGCAACAATCCACAATGCCGTCCGCTCCGGGGGTCGCACATTGCACGTGAATAGTACTATGGGGACCTTATTAGACGCTTCTTACGACAAGCAAATGCGGCGCTGGAGTTTGAACGTTACCCTGATGAGCACTTATACAATGAATGTAATTGAGATCAAATCATCTGCTCTTTGTTTCATAATCACTACAATTTTCATAGGTACAAATCACATGTAGTTTTTCCTGTTATACACACTGTATATAAAAGCTTACCTTGACAGGTTTGCAGAAGAGCATGACCTTGTCGAAGACGAAGACGTATCTGGAGCGCACCTTCTGGTCCTCGTGCGCCTTGACCTTGAGCTCCCCGTCGAGCAGCAGGCGCCCGTACGCGGCGAGCCCCGCGCCGCCCGCGCCCAGCGTCTCGCCCTCTCCGTCTATGATGCTCTCCTGGTACACACAACCGATATTTTATCACTTTGAAGTTTGAACGCACGCAGTTTATTTTAATCTCTAAAGTAAATATTAATAAAAGGTCAGCCTTATAAATGAGAGACAATAAAGATATCCATGAGAAGTTTAAATGAAAAATTAGATAGGCTTTCTATAATTTTACTTAATAAAAGTTTTATTTTTACTAACCCGTACTTTAGCCAACAGTGCGAGAACTTCGCTATCCCTTTTCACCTCGTTGATGTACTGTGCCACGTCCACCATCGCTTCTTTTGCCCTCTCTAAACCTCTGAATTCTTCATGATTCTGTGTAATGGAAACAAACTCTTACATAATGTGCAAAAGTACAATATATATTTTTTATTATTTATTTATACATATATTATAACACCATAACAGTTGAAACTAATGCGATGTTATACAGATTTAATTTTAACAATTTATTTCAATACATTTATGAGCCATTTCAGTGAATTCTGACAGGTTACAGGTTATTTGATGACGTGCAGTTCGTTTATAATAAATGACTGACCCTATGATGCAACAGTTACACCTGCCAAAAAGAATCTTAAGTTATCGTGTGCGTGTGTACGCGAAATCAATAATCGTATCAATTTCTAATATGTGTCCAATTCGGGGTATGCATATTTATTTAGAAATTAATTATATTTTTGAAATTTAAATCTATTGGTCAAATATTAAAGGTCATGATGCTTGGTTGATTTGACATACCGATGAGAATGGCTTATTCATCGGATCATGCAATGTAAAAACTTTTTTATGGGTTTTCAAACTAATTACACAATTATTAGCTTTCGCAGTTCGCCTTATATTGGTTGCACTAGATTCCTATAAAACAGTATCCGACTCACCGGTTGCGTTTCATGCACGAGCTTGTCTAACAGCAGGTGGTACTTGAGCACCCTCTGCATCGGCACCGACAGGATGTCGCGCAGCTGGATCCGACCGTCGCTGTGCTCCTTTTGACATTTCTGAAACGAAACTATATACTTGAGTACTGCCATATAGTACCTATGCATTAGCACTGAGTAGTTATGGGAATTTGTTTTTTTCTTATTTTCCACGATACGGTGCATGACGAAATTCATTAACTCAGGAAGACGAACGTAAAATAATACCAGAATCCACACAATGATTTGAAATTCTGAAGTTGTCGCTATTGCTTTTGGGGCAGACGTTGCTTAGTATAAGGCAAGCGATTTGCTTTAATGTCGTTTGTATTTACCGCCAGCTGCTTGCTGAAGGTGTTATCCCGAGCGTCCAGGGTCTTGAGCGTCTCCTGCGCATGCGTGAGGTTGGAGCAGTAGTCGCCGTACAGCAGCAGCCGCTCGCGCCACGCCAGGAACACGTCGGCCAGTCGCGGCGCGCCGCTGCCCGGCACGCACGCCTCCGTCGCAAGCTTCAGCTGACGTAATAGCCCTGAGTGGATCTCGTGCAACTCCTAGAATCACAATCCTTAATATTAATATGAAATGTCACTGATTATATTATTTTTTTTTGTATTTTTTATACTGACACAGCGTTGACTACATTTTCAATTATGTTGGCTTATCTTACTACATCAAAAAAAAATGCTTCTAATTATTTTAAAAAGAAAATGTGATATATAACGTAAAGAATACAAAAAGCCCTACGATATGTTTGTAAAGAATCGGTCACCTTATCTAATATTCTTCTAAACAAGGATTTAGTAAATTTAATAATGGTTGAAATCGATTAGACGGTTAATGATCAATTTAATTTAGCGGTTAACTTTTATCAATATTATAAAAATAATTATATAAAATGTTAGATAACTTATTGCGCGTCCGTTGTTATGCAACTTATTTACGATTACTTCGTTATTAAATTCATTTGTAAAGGTCATCACCTTTTAAATTCATACAGTTTTCCTTGTATAAAAATACATTGAAATATACGTATTTACTTATAAAGAGGAATTTGGGGAAACAGTTTACAATAAAATTAACTGTTTGTTAAATGTGATGTTTTCTTAATTATAGTACATATTCGCGGTAACAAATATACAATTTATGAATGCAATATGTAAATGATTTTTCTGCGCCTGATCTTTCTTCGGTCATTTCCGAGTGCCGTCTCACTGGACTATGAGAATGAAAAAACAGATTGCGCCTGTGTATTGCGCACACACTTGTACTCTATAATATCTCCCGCGTGCCTGGCTGATCTCCATTGAGATTGGCCGCCGTGGCAGAATATCGGCTGGGAGGGATTTATGTAGATGAAGGGATAAGAAATGGTCAGATCACAATCATAATTAAACTTGATGCACTAATTTGTTTTGTATTTTTCCATTGCTGTGAGATGTATAAAACGGTAAAAGGTATCTTAAACTATTTCTCACCTTAATACCGAAGAATATGACCTGCAGATCCTGCGGCTTGAGGTACGGCATCAGCGGCCTCATGAAATATTTAATGATTTTGCTCAAGACGTCCACATAGTTACACTCCGTGTCCACCAACTCTCTTATAACGTAGTCCCGTTTTTCTAAACTGTGCGATGATGTTGCTAGCTAGAAATAATAATTACACGTTAGATTTTTTTTATTATGATACAAAAGAAAGTACTTATTTGTATTTGTAATAAACTTCATTTAATAAAAAAAATGAATCATGCGGCATGTAATACCTTGGTCATGACTTTAAGGTGGTAGCTCAAGGTCCATTTTCATACATTTTGTTTCGGCTTTAATCTGGGTAACTAAACAAGTATTGGCAAGTAAAGAATTTAAATTCACGTCTAGTTAGTGATTAATTCTCGCAGTTGAAAGAAAAATGTAAAAATAATTAATAATCATGGATATTTCTGCCTTTAAAATTTCGTCATACTTTTTTATTTATGATTAAAGCCGAAACAAAATGTATGAAAATGGACCTTGAGCTACCACCTTAATCCATTTGGTTACTAAAACGACCTACTTAAGAAGTTTAGTTTATACTTTTTTTTTTCAAATACAAATATGTATTTTCCTTATAAAAAACAGATTTAATGATTTGATATTAGGTGCGTTTACCGTAAAATGTAATAACTTTATCTTTTTTTCAAAATACAACACGCGATATACAAATCAAATCATCAAAATTGGAAAAAATACGCGACCGTTTAACAATCAAATAAATATACATGCATTTCCACTATCAGGTCCACTTTAGACGAATCTCCCCTCGTCATCAAATCTTTATCATGACTTAAACGGTGGCGTCTATTTGTGCAAATCGAGCATTAAAGCCGTCAAGCGAAGCGCCGGTGAACAAATTCAGACTACTATCACATTGTATAGGTTCATACTGTCTGTCATCGTAGGTTTGACGGGACTAATTCACGGAGTGAGATGGGGATGGTATACACCCTACCCAATAAATTGCAATATTTATTGAATTGTTAATAGTTAATATAATAACATCAAACAGATATATTTACAGTGCACACCACACTTGGCAAACGTCTTACTTGGAAATTTTAATACGGCTCATATTGACTCTCTAAATAAAAATATATCGATGACAGATTATCGTAACCAGACGATGTGATGACAGACTTTACGAACCCACACTGTGCTATTTACTAGTGAACTGAAAAGCGTCGCGATTTGTGATATAAATTCACCATGAATAATGCACGCGACGTCCGAAACGACCACAACTTTTACCCGTCACTGGTGGGTTTTGATTGAGCGAAAATTTCTCGGAATCGCCCGTGGATCGCGGGCAGGCATAGCGCTGACTTTCATTGGACATTTTATGCAACAGTGGCGCACGAGTGGACTTGCAATTATGTGTTGCGGCGACATTTAATCCTATCTACATGCAAATAGAGTTCCATATTGTTATTTGCAGACTGTTCGCGCGTTACCGAAAAATTAAAAGTATTGTTTTCTTTGACTAGCGTCTGGACTATCTTCGGAACGTGGGAACAATTTTTTCTGGTACGGGAAGTCGACAATAATGCAGTACCAATATGTTAATATATAGAAAAAGACATACTATCTACTAATGCAATTCGTATGTACAAAATTAAACATAGTAACATTAAACTAACAAAGCACGGTAGTTAGTTTCAATTGAGCGGAACTACGCCGGATTTACTTCCACAACTCAAACAGCAGCTGTTGAACCATTAATTAACTGATAACGCGGTGGCTCGTTGGTCCGGCCGATAATACTTATTAATTTCATCGTTTAGAACCCATTATCCAAGCAATGAAATGATTTTTATATGACTCTCCAATAGATTAAATCTTGTGACATTCGGAGCCTTAAAAACATTACGGATAAGTTCTGCAAAGTAAATATGTGACGTAAGATTTAAAGTGCGTGACACTGGTGTAGGTATAACATTATCAGCAAGTGAAATTGTGATAACCTTTTCTTTAGAAGAAGATGGGGATAGATTAGCAATCTCATTGGCCATAAATATGACAGCAATTCTGCTTCTTTATGTCGGTTTTCTATAAAAAAGAGTCGCAGTGAGGCTAACCCATTCAATTAGATATTCTACTGTACACATATTTTGATTTCGAGACCGCTTGAATCCGTTAAAACTGTATGGGGAATGCAAGTCCATTCGGTATACCACCGTTCCCTACCATCGGAAAAACAGAAACGACTTTTATTTTTTTGAATGTATATCTCAAACCGCGACCACCAAGCAAAAATAAAGTAAAATAATAAACAATAGCATCGTACTGTGTGTAAAGTGCGCGTGTGGTTGGCAAACTCCCTGGCGGTGGTCTTGACTGCGCACAGGTCGTGGTAGATCTCCTCGTCGTGGATGCGCGCGCAGTAGCTCGCGTACTCACCGTCGCCGCCGGCCGGGGCGCTTGCGCCGCCGCTGCGCACGCACCACTACCGTTACCCACCGGCCGAGTACCGCGCGTATATCGATAGATGATACACATCAACTATGTTTTCGATAACAGATGGAGTTGTTATGGAAAAATGAAAAAGGGATATACTTGAGATCATTTATTTTTAAATCTTCCATTTTCAAAGTAAATTAATATGTGTATCATCTACGCATGAGAAATACAAGCAAGTACAAATGGGGGAAGTCACAATTACGAATAAAAAAAAGGCAAGGCAAAACAAGAGAACAATAAAAAGATACACGCGGTACACGGCTGATACATCAGAGCCGACGCGTACCGTTCACAGAACAGTACACCACGACTCACATCATGCAAGTCAAGCTAAAAAATTGGCAAAAGAAGAACTTAAAAACAAAAATACATACTAATTACAAGCTAAATACATCGCTTAGTAACTACAGTGACAATTATCTCTAGACGACGCAGTGAAGCGACAACTCTAACAGAGTACAGATTAAGGACAGGAAGTGACCGGCTCCAAAAACGGCACATCTCTCGCTGGTCGCTACGCCATTGTAATTGGGACGCTGATAACACTCACTGTCGTGTTAATTGAGAATCTTTGTTCGCCTTTTCAATTGAATTGGATTGAACTGTGAGGACTTTATGACATGTTCTATTCAGAACTTGTGTTTCGATTTAGATATAACTTGTAGTTTGAGTACGTACAAATAATCATATATGCACTACCTGACAATTCTGACGATCGTCAAAGTAAACACGTGTGCGATCCGGAGTGTCTAGTTTGAAAAATGCAATCCGTAGTTTCGGATGACGGATCCGATCCGTTCATTACAATATTTCTGACATGGAATTTGTAAGATCTTATAGGGTTTCGCCACCCCTTTTTAAAAATATCAGCGGAGAAAAGTTCCACTGCTTTCTTAAAAAAAAAAAAACGGAATTGGTCCTACCACTAACGCTAAAGCTAAAGCTACAGAACGGTGATGGATCCGAAGTAATTTGGTAGTAGAGTTAAATCCGAGGTTCGTCGTCTCTTCGTTTCGGACCGACCTTTCGATGTACGTTTTTCGAAGTAGACCCTCTGGTCTTTATATTTTAATAAGCTGTATTTAACACCATATACACTGTAGTCATGTTACCGAGCAGCAAGACAAAAGTAGTTCAGAAAAACAAAACCGTTCCAAAAAGTGACAATCGCAAAAGTATACTACTTGCTATTTTCTATCAATACATGTTTTTTCAACGTCTGGGGAATGTAACGTGGGTCATTCTATTGTCCTGTAACCTTGCAGCGTCACACTGACCAGAGCCGGATCAACCTGAACTAATCTGATTACGTGGAACTCCAAATATCGTCTATATAAAACTACGATCAAAATGTATGATTCGAAACGTGAATATCCTGAGACCAATATACTATCGTGGAACACCATCCTATGATGAGACAGAAATGATTGCATAAAACTTGCGTTGCAATAATAATTTCTTGATTGAGCTTTTTTTATTAATCTTTAGGGGAGGCTGATGATGCTAAGTTTTACATTTGCCTTTGAAATTCAACTTCAACGGCTACTAATTGTAATTTGTTTTCACATAGAAAATAGAAACGTACCCTGAAATAGGTACAGTTTTGATTTGACTCAATCCGACTCTATGCGTCACTAATGTAAGCGGAACGTGTGTCATGCCATAATCCGTGAAGCGATATCAATTATCTGTACATTGGTATGCGTAAACGTTATCTAACGATAACAGTGCGTTTGGTGCACTGCGTACGCGCTTTATCTCATAAATACACCCAACAGTAACACAGGGTCAACCCCGCACTAATAGTGGCGAAAGGTGAAAACCGAAAGGGAACCTGACACGACATATAGATAGGTACTAATTCGCATAGATGTGGTCTTCAAATCGTTCTGATAATTAGATTCTACATAAAGCGAAGCCGAGATTAATCGGATTATTTGGACCCTACGCCACTACTAACAGCATTACTTCGTGAGTATGAACTTTGAGATATTGAGATTCCGCAACACCACAGCACGGGATCCAATCTTACGCCTTTTAATTCACAGCTACCAAGCATGAAAGAAAGCTACGTCAAGTAAGGTTTCTTATTTTTCGTTTAGTAGTTACTGTAGAATTACCAAACAAGTCCAGTAACTCATGAACAAAACAATGCGTTTTAACTAGCAGTATAACAGCCTACGTTCCCAACCTAATACAAGTGGAGCCGTTATTGCATACCCAATGTTGTTAACCCATTTACAGAAATAGTTTAATACATTAATCAACTAAACACTCAGCAATCCAATTTCACGATGTCCCCGAACTTATATTGTGTAATGTGTCAAAGACACTCTACATTAGCCTTCTAAAAAACCGTACATAATTTTCCTATTACTTTCAGTATTTCATTTCTATAAATGATGGCGCATTCTTACTCAATATAAGTATAAACAAAACCGCACCAAGTGTTCGCGTTTCGACACAACGGAACTGGGACTCACACGAGAAGTAGGTTTGGCTGTGACCCAAAAATCTCGCGCACCCACCACGCGACTTTAACATTTCAATGGCGTAGTGGCAATATTCGGACCCCGGATGTCGTATTAAGGAAGTCGTTAATCTTTTTAGTTTCGAGAGAGAAGCGTTTCATCCGATTCAAAGTTAACGCAGTTTTAAACTTTAAGTGAAATTTGCAAATGCTCTTAAAAGTTTGTAATTCGTCATGTTATGTGGCCTAAGATATGTAGAGTTTCATGAATCCTGATATATGGGATTGCTTTGAGATGACTTCTGTAGATTGATGAGATATACCCTAGTTAAATTGAAAACTATTATATTTATTGATAGTTAGTAGTTACCTAATAATAGATGGCGCTGTACTTATACAGTACATAAACAATAACATTTAATGTACACAATATAAATTATACGTAGTTCTATAAATCATGATAAAGAAAACACAATAGAAATTATCAAACCGGATCTCCGGATGCCGGAAAAGCGGAAACAATGACGTCCGTAAACAAATTAGCAATTTCCTAGAAGCGATACTTTACGCTTATCGGCATATTATCAGTGGGTCGGGCGAGGAATAGCATCTTAACAGGCGAATCGCTCGTATATTACGTCATTTTGAGACCGTTTACATAGTTTAGAGCAGTGGTTCTCAAACTTTTTAAATGACGGAACCCTTTTGGGAAGCAAAATACTTGATGGAACCCTACAATAAAACAATTGTTTTTATACGCGCGCTCACAAGTATACTACCCGCTCGTTTTAATTTTGCCGCTGGCGATAGGTATGATGTTCGAAAAGTAGCGTCAGCAAAACATAATATAATATAAAACATAATATAAAATATTTTTTATTTAATTGTAACAATAAAAATTGTGTACGTGCATATTTGGGTAAAACTATGACACATTATAAGTTTTGTTGTCACGTGGGGGAGGGTACGCGCATTCCACAGACCGGCAAACTTAGAGCGACCGGGTTGTACAAGTATAAAATTGTTGATACCAAACTTATGAGATATTGTACCAGCTATTGTAACACATGTTTCTACAAATACAAATAAATAAATAAATAACGTTCATAGCGTTTTGTCTCCGCCCGGCCGCGGAGCGACCAGAGAGGTGTTTTGATTTTTTTTTCTAAATTCTTGCGGAACCCCGACAGAGGTATCACGGAACCCTAGGGTTCCGCGGAACACACTTAGAGTATAGCTGGTTTAGAGTATACAATAAGATCCCTATTTCCTTGGCATTAGATTATTTTTTTTTATACGGGCGCGGAAGTGACGCAAAATGATGGTAAGTGTAGTGGGTTTTAATAAAATGTCGACTGACGAGAGGTGATTACCCTTCGGCAGTCGACATAATTATGCCGGCCTTTTGAAATCGGATATACATAGGCTGATCCCAGAACACGACACACTTAGTCCTCAGACTGCTATAAAATACATAGCGTTCAAATTCTGTTAAAACCTTATTTGGTAAAATTTATACCTTTTCCAAAAACAGCCCTTCCAAAGTATATAACTAAAATTAGATTTAATGGAAAGTGCCTGGTCGGCACTAAAACTCCGAGAACTTGCGCTAAATGTCAGAGTTTAAAGTGGGTTGTGGAAATTGGAATAAACTTAATTCTCTAGGCATTTCAAGTTTATTTTGGATCTTAAATAAGTAGAATTTAATTATGAATAGTGCTTATAGTCATTCATAAAGTTTTATTAAGAATAATGTTGAATAAAGCGTGTATTATGCTAGCGTGGGAGTACGAAATGCCTGGCTCTTCTGTATTGTATGGGATAATCGTGAGTTACAACAGAACAAATCACTATAGGGCTAATTAGTGATTAAGTCTTAATCTTTATCGTACTGTTTATTTTACAGCATAATAAGAATGATTTTGTATTGGACTCTTGTATTGCAATTATATTTATGTCTAAAAGATATTGTATTATTAAAACTTGTGCGTCGTTATTCATAGTTCCTAATGAATGAGGAGCTGAAGAAATCCCTCGACTTACTAAGCCCCGGCGGCGATAGCCTAGTTGGTTGTGAAACAGACTGCCGAGACAAATGTCGGCAGGTTCAAATCTCAAAGGCACACACACCTCTGACTTTTCTAGAAAATTATGTGTGTATTCTTTGTGAATTATCGCTTGCTTAAACTGTGAAAGAAAACATAGTGAGAGAACTTGCATTCTTGAGAACTTCTCTATAGGAATTTCGAGGATGTGTGAAGTCTACCAATCTGCACTAGGAGAGCATGGTGGACTAAGGCCTAATACCTCTCAGTAGTAGAGGAGGCCACCCAACAGTGGGACAGTATATAATACAGGGCTGATTATATTATATTATTATATACAAAGCCCCGCGACTGCTCGTCGCGCAACCTACCACCCATTACTTTCTGATACAATTAAGTCTTGGTATAAGAATTACGTACATTTGGTGCATTAATATTTCTAAAAATACTATCTTGATTTATCGCTTATCTTCATTTCTCGGAAAGCCAGATACCAGAAATGACGCAGTCCGCAGATAAATTAATCTCCTGATACTACTTTACGTAATATAATTTGGCTTAGAAACTAACAATGAAGTGTGGGTGCGAAGCGAGACTCAACAAAACTCATTATGTGGGTGGCACTGAGAGCCTTTTTGCCTTTTCGTACGCGCTAACAGCAACGGCTGAACTGTGCCCTTTGATTCGTTTTGTCTCTGACATACAAGGGCGCCGCCAAGAATAATTGTAGGGAGATGCATCTGCACCTACGCACAATACTACGAGTAATAATATCATGTAGCTTTTTAACAGACTTCAAAAAAGGAGGAGGTTCTCAATTCGACTGTATGTTTGTTTTTTCAAATTCATATCGCGCGGGTATTTGAAAACGCTTCATCATAATAAAACCTCTGTGGTCTATAGTTTCCATTGTTACGGATTTATTTTTTTATTTATTTCTGGATAGGGTGTTACACTTGCACCTTATTGCATCCCCTCCCGGCGCCCATGCTGACTGACGACATATGGCTGAGTTCTCACATAAAGTAGTCCATCTAGAGTACGAAGTAATGAGACTGGCGCATTCAGCGTCATTGTTATAGTGTGATAGCGTTTATGTATCACACCCAGACCCAAAAGAAAAACATTGCCCCGACGCTATGACTACCTTACACTTTCAGCTTAGCTCATGATCCATGCTGCGGTGGTTCAGAAATTTGTTTATCATGTTACATGCATTAATCACACGATCACATCCATTTTGATACAGCAAGCCATATTTCCCTACCTTTTATGCCGTCTATATCCCGTACGTTCTATAAAACAATGCAAATATTGTTTCTCACGGCTATCTAGATGCAATTAATGCACACAGCACATCACTAATTGATTTCATGAATGGACAATTGATTGGCTCAAGTATTTCGTATCGCGACACGGCAATTTAGGAAGCGTTTTCATTGAAGCGAGAATTATATCTATTACATTGATTGAGTCAGTATCGTAACAGCATTTTAAAAGGCTACTATACAAGAACTAAATATAATGTGAAATTATTATGATAGAAAATCAAACCTGATAGGTCTACTCCCCTCCTAGACATGGGCGAAGATAGAGTAATTAAAAAAATGACTTCTGTGTACGTTCAGATTTGAAACATTTTTTCGTTTTAATGTTTTTTAATAGTGGTAGACTGCCTTAAAAATATTTTCGGTGGGCTATACGCAATTCTGGGCTTAGCAGGTGGCACGGTTCTCTCTACCCCCACTCTATATACGCCTATGCTCCTAAGGGATTATGGGATCCACGATGTTTTCCTTTACATATGTCGTGTTTCCGAGAAAATATTCAAAACATTATTATTTAGTAAACAGTTCTGTGTTCCTCAACGCCGCAGTGGAAAAACCCACATTTTATCACCGTCCACTGTTCGAAAACACAAGCTTATATTGTTTTGTTTTATCGACGTATCGATCTAAGACTGGCATTGTTTTTATCCGGCTTAATCGGTAAGCGCCATGTTGGCCTACAAACAGTGAATACATCCATACTAATGTCATAATGTAACTGTTTCTATTTGTTCTATCGACTGAACCGATTTAGATACAATTTGGTATGGATATGTATATTAATTAATGTTATGTATAGTAAATAAAATTTTACACTAAAGATGACTTTTAACCGCAAGATAAGGATGAACTAAAAAATTAAGCGGAATTTAAAAATTACTTAATTACTCAGTATTATAAGTTGCTTTTTATTCTGGAAATAGATAGTAACGTGGGAAATATTGCAAGCAAAGGCTAATACTGAATATATATAACCGTAATAATAAATAGTAACTTATACATTATACCTAAAATTCCATATTTATAGTGTACAATAAATTCAGTTTTATCTGTTCGTGACATCATTCATTAACAGTAACTGCACTTCCTCATCAATTACTGCGAATCACTTACACAGTGTGAGTACGCTCAATCATTTCAGTGCAGTCTTTATCGTTCTTATTATAATCATGTGTAGGTTCAAAATAGCAAAAGAGATAAAGTACACTCCCGTTGAGTCGTAATGAAGCCGCAAGAGATCCCATTCTTATTGTAAAATACTTGCGAATACAGTATTGAAACAATACAGCGAATAAGGCAAAGAAGACGTCTTACGAACTAATAATTGCAAATAAAATCGCATTGCAAACCATAACATAATGCATTTTATATACATCCCAACTACCACTACTCTACGGTTCTGTACAAGTAAAGGCTTGTTTACACTTGTGAAGTAGCAAGTGCAGATAAAAATATGTACGTGTGTGTTCACACGTTGATATTGAAATATATTTTTCGGCAATTTACTTTCAATTAAAAATTGACTTTTTTTAATTATCAAATATGAATTAGTTTTTATGAATATTTTAATGTTTAATTTATATTAACACGGCTTGAGCATGAGTTTCTGAATGTTTAACTTCAGATCAATGAGCATTTTCATACAGTAAATTTTATAAGTCGCACCAAAATTTCTATCCTTACTGGTCCATTTGATCTCAAACCTGCAGTTGCTACAACACGTAAACGTCAAGCCGCAATACAGTAATGAACGCTAGCCACCTCAGGCATGGCTGACGTGAACTTGACGTAGCACAGGTCCTCGTATATCTCCTCGACGCGGTCCTCGCAGGTCGCGCTCGGGATCGTGAACTGCACCCAGGGCACGTCCGCTGCGACGGGGGACTGGGCTCCCGGAGTAAACGGGCGGCTCCATCACCGCGTTTGCGCTACTACAATCGGCTGGACGTCAGTACGGTTTGACAAACAATACTGTTATGTTGAATGGAAGTCCAAAAAACCTTTAAAGATTCTCTAAATGAGATTCATGAGTCCTATAACATTAATTATCTCAAGAAGTTCATCGGTAACTATGTCGCAATTTTTTGTGGTTTTGATATAATTTGAACTGATTTTTTTATCGATTTTATCTAAATAAGCATTACAGTATAAAATCCCAAGAGTAGAGACAACAAACACGGTCTCATAAGTCATAGTCAATTTACTCTCGGAACAACAGTAAATTGGTCCCTCTTAACAGAAATAAAATTTCAAATCACCCTTTGAAAACAAAAGACAATCGTGACTCAAAGCTATCAAATAAGAGCCTTAAAAAAGGTATTTGGACTTGCACAGTGTTGTTTCTCATACCGCAAATCTTTTTACATAACTAAAAGGCTGTTTCGCCGTCATACCACATAAAACTAAGAACAAGTTTATCATCAAACCGTATTTGCGACTGAAAGTTACGCCGCTTGCTGTTTCTCACGCGATGTACAAACAATTTGCATACAGTTTACGTAAATAAATTATTTCTTACATAAAATTATTTCTATATTGCCTACATTGTGCAGCTTTTATTTTTTAATTGAGCTGTTAATTATATTCACAAAATAATATATAATTTAATAACTTAGTTTAAATAATAATTATTATAACGTTCCTTTTTTAAATTCACATTTTTAAATAATTTATATTTAAAAGTAAAACCCTTTCCAAAATAATTAAAAGTAAATAAAATTAATAGCCAACACATAAAAAAAGTCAAATTACTTACACAGCCTGCAGATCTTTGTATATGTCCTCTTCGGATTGTGTTCTATGCGCCGAAAACGGCCTGCAAAACAAACAAAACAATGTTAACCAACACTAGATCCAAGTTCTGGCCGTTAATGTCAGCCATAGATAATAGTGTTTCCAGTTTGTCCGTGTTTCAAGACGGACTCAAAATGCAGATCAATAAATATGCTTCGTATGTTTAGCTTATAACACATAGTACATAGCTTAGATCACATAATTTGCAATCTGTACACAAATACGGAAAGATATCGCAGTAATGCGAGCTAAAGTTAAATTATGTAGCTTAGATCTTCGTCTGCACTTGGGGGTCTATTTCGAAAAACGAACGTCGAAACATCGGTCTAAAACGAAAAAACGACGAACTTCGGATTTAACTCTACTACTAAATTACCTTAGTGGTAGGATCAATTCCCCGTATTTTTTTTTTTTGGAGAAAACAATCGAATTTTGTCCTCGCAGATAGTTTTAAAATGAGATGGCGGAACCCTATAATTTCTTACGAATTCCATGTCAGAAATATTTCGATGAACGGATCGGATCCGTTGTCGAATCCGTCATCGGGTCCGTAACACTTCATAATAACAAAACGTGCGATCCGTCATACGATACTACGGATTTCGTTTTTCAAAGTAGACCCTCTGCTTTCGGATTGTAAAGCATTTGAGAGTTGTGACAAAAAGATTTCGACTACACTTTGGGTTCAGGAAAAAAACATTTATTTTAATTAATGAATGTACGATAAAAGAGCTAATTGGGCAGACCGATATAACCGTGATACCATTGGTAGATACAGCGTCTCTTACTAACATCTCTTTTGTACGTGCTGCATTTAAAGCTATGTTTACACTAGCGAATTCACGGAGTAATGTATTGCGCAAGAAAGCTCAACGCGTTAACACTAGCGGCAATATTACAATAATAGGGGACCGGACAGGTATTACCAAAAAATCTGAAATTCAGTTTAAAGTAAAGTTTGTAATATTAAAAATATTATCTCATATTGGTTTTTGTAAAAGAGTTGTGATTTGTATTTTTAAATCAATAAATAAAATACAATAATTATAATATTTTTAGTCTATTCTTTACGGCAAATGAAACACCAATCACGTCGCATGACGTCATACGTGGGTAAAATGTAAACAAACAGACGTCATCTGGATGTCATACCGCGTTGTGTTATTTTAATGCTTTAAAGGTGTTTTTTGACACAGAACTGCTCTAATAATTAATACTAATTTATACGGGACGTTGTTACTATCTTCCAGCTTAACGTTTACAGATTGTTTAATCGTTAATCATAATGGACCGCAAAAAATATCGTTGGTGCGTCGTACCTGAATGTAATAATACTTCTATATCTTTACCAAACAAATTATTTATTGATGTACCACGAAAAGCAGATATACGAATAAAGTGGTTGCAGTTAGCAAGACGAATCTACGACGGAATGTCTGCAGACTCACCGATTTAGTTCTGTGAGGATCACTTTGATGTAAGTAAATAAAAAATAGTATTTCGGTTTAAAATAAATCGATGAATATTTCAATTAATTAAATCATTTGTACACCCAGGAGGTTATGGTTATGAGATGCATTTATTTATGTTTTAGCTGCCACATGATATGGAATAGAATATTTATTTATATAGAATTCTGGTTGTTACACAGTAACCTGAGATTAACACGGTCTATGCAGTGTTGCCAGATCATAATTTCTCTTTACCCCAGGATTATTTGGAATTTAAAATTTTACCCTTAAACCAATCATAAATAATTCGGTACTTTTTTTTTCTATATCCTTATCTATGCAGACGCCACTTCTTTCTTCACTTCCACTTCAATAATTATTAATTTAATTATCTCATTTTATTAGGAACAACTAGCTGTACACGAAAATTTTATTGAATAAAAAATTATAATTGTTTCATGGCCTACAATTTTTGTAGGAAACATCTTTCTCTAAGCTCAATATTTATTACAATACCGTGAAACAATAGCTTTAATACCTTAACTCGTAGAATTACCCCAAAAATTATCATAAAAAAATAACCCTAATCTGGCATTATTGAATCACTGTTCAAATGACAAGACTTGTCAAGTTGCTTTATCCACGTATGACGGCACACGAGACGAAATGACATAATGTAGCGTTTGCGCGGGAATTATAGCTATTTAACATTTAGGCATGGTTTTATGTACTTTTTAAGCTTTATTTGTGCAAGATACTATGTTTCTTGGCTATTTATATCCACAATGATCAATTTAAAACACCTTCTGAAAATTTGTCCGGTCCCCTATTGTATAGACAGGCGAGTGACCGCAAGTCCTACAAGCTTAAAAAATTGCAGAACAGCTTGGCGTGATTGCTCACACGATAAAAATCGTTTGCTTTAGTAAATTTTTGCAAGTTTCCTTTCTAATCTAAATCTGGTATAATATAAACCTGGAAGAATTGTACTAAATGTATGGCGAACCTAACGCTATCAAACAGCTATTCAGCATACAAAATAGCATGCAAGTCGCAAAATTTGACCCGATCCAAAAGTGGTGTGAGTTTATTTAATTATTCCCGCCGATGCCAGACGTGTCGCGCCGGAGGTCCAGTATTTTAAGCAAAGGTCACGTCCACTGTCCTAGATTAACTTATGAAGTGGGAAAACATATTTGACCTACTGCCCTGTTTCGCGACAGCCGCGGCGCTAGTTAATTTTACTAATGTTTCCTGTGGGCTTTGATATCCTTGTGTGAGAATTTTCTCTTTGGAATGTATTATGAGAAGTTTTTATCATGTTTACGAGGACCGCTATCCAGGGTATAAAGTATATTAACCAGTATAGCTCACTGGAACTATTACGGTAAAATGCGTAATTACGCAGAAGAGCAAGAAGAACTCCCAACAATTTTTAAATTTCACATGTATTTTTACAGCGAAAATAATAATTAATTTAATTAAACATTTCGCCGGTGAAAGTGGACCGTGGAGCGGCGCGCGCGCATCACACCATTTCTAATGCGCTCACTTTTTCGATTCCCCTGTTATTTTTTCAAGCACACGCCGCACACGAGTGCTTTATGTCTAGTCGACCGTGGTGCAATACTCATTAACTGCAACGACGTTAATTGAAATGACATACAAGGTTCTTCTATACAAGCGAAAATGCTTTTTTTTATAAGATAATAGTCATTGTTATCATTGTTATTTTTACCCCATAAGCAATTGAAAATCAACGTCCGACTGCAAACGCGCTATTTTTTATGTCTAAGCTAATATAAAATTTGCCATATAATATTTTAATTTATAAACCGTATGTAATTGATATGTCATAAGTTCATAATACGATGAATATACCAGGAAATAAAGTGTATTTATGATTTTGTCACCTAGGTAATCATAGGTTTATTAAATTTAATTTGCTCGGGAATTGAACGTAAAACATACCGATTTATATTACTGTCTCTATTACTGTCACTAAGTCTATGACGCGATAAGAAGGAAACACACTCACATAAAATCTACAAAGCAATCATATATCACTGTTTCTTAACTGCTAAAATCACCCTTACGTATTCTTGGACTAAATAAATAAATACAACATGTGTGAACTTCCCCTTATTCTTACGGATGCCGGCTTTAGCTGTTGAGGCGCGTAAAAATACTTTAACAGCAGCGCACAGATATGTTCATATTGATCACTTGTTAATGGCGATACCTATTATAAGAGTGCGAAAGGGGATAAATGGCTACAAAAATGTAAATAGGTATGTAAGTTATCGGCGATTTCAATATCACATTTTTGACCTATCGCGCTATTTTGACAATGGACCAATCTAAAATCATTTTTTTGATTGCCTTAATTGACAAGAGCTTGCCGTTCGCCTAAACATTAGAAACACCATAAACATTAGAAACACCATGATTACAAAGTATTGTTTGGTATTCCACTGCGCTCGCCATCCTACGACATGAGATGTTAAGTTTTATTATTTCCAATAGCTACACTGGCTACAATGTCCTTCGAACCGGAATACAACAGTGACTACACCCGGCTGCTTAGCGGCAGAAATAGACATTGCGGTGGTACCAACGCGGACTCTCACTTAGAATTACTCTTGAGAGACCTACCACCAGTAATAGTCATTTTGGACATGCTTACAAATCACTTACTTTTTATAGGTTTATTCTAGGAATCAGATCGAAGATTATGATTGGAGTTGTTTATTGAAATCTTTAGCGAACACATTCATACAAGATTCTTCCACATATCTTTATCATACTCAAATATTCGCCCACGTAGATTTTGGATTATGTTGTATTGAAAGAAAATAGCTTATATCCTTTCTACAAGTTAACTTCTTACCAAATTTAATCAAAATCGGTTCACTAGTTTAGTCACGAAAGCGTTACAAATGGGTTGGCGGAGTTTCTTTCGCGTTTGCAATATAAGTATGAATTGATCACGAGTACTTGGTGGTAGCCGGTAGGTCTTTCGTATGCGAGTCTGTTTGGGCAGGTACCATCACATTATATATTTATCATTTGTGCACTTTATAATATGTATATCGGCGGACTTAATGCCAAAAGCATCCTCTCCCAGTTAACCTAAAGGTACTGCAGAGATAAATAAGATAGGTTGGTACTAGATACATATATTTACACCAACAGCAGCATCGTGCACGTGTTCCGATTTGAAAGTCATTGCAGCCAGAATAATTACTGGGCATTATGACACTTAACACCTCATGTTTTAGGGTGAAAAGTACAACGCATTCATTCATACGAGACGAACCAGACTAAAATCGGTTGATAACGTAAACCATTATGTTGTATGCAAGTTGAACGAAATGTATGAAAACAAAAGCATCTGTTTCATATCATTTCGCAACAATTCGCAAACAAACAAACTATTATTACGAACTGAGCTATTCGGGGAATAGAAAACATCGGCAAATTGCTACATGTATCTTATTATAAATAGTCGATATCGTGATACCGCGTGGGTTCACCCGGTATTGATATCGTACCTTTCGCGCGTGGGTGGATCGGGGTACGTTTATGTGGAAAAACGTATGTGTGAAAGCGTACCTTCTGTATATTTATATAAAGGCTAGGTCATAAAGTATTATCCTGGAATCGATAATACACTTCGCAGCATAAATCATGATGAAATTTGATTCTTTTCGCAATTACCCAGAATACATACAAAACACAGGCCAATGCAATTCCGACAATCGACGAAGATCTCTCGCTACTTACCCTTTTATTAAAACTGGCTGTATTTCCAATCATTACTACGCACTTGTAAAGTAAAATAAAGATATAGCTGGTGTGTCGAATATATTTTGTGAACTTGGCGGACACAATACCACTTATAGATAGGCTTTTTATGACTAGCTTGTCTCTGGCATCCTATCCGACGTTATTTAGAAGACTTCAAGAATATAGACTATCATAAATTCCTGGAGACCATGACTCCACTAGAATGGAACTTTAGCGACCCTTTTACTCATCAGCCCTTCCATCTACTGCAGGTATCCACAGATTTGTATTAAAATTAATATGTATTGTATTGGGTACAGAATACTCACTTGATATTATTAGCGAAGTGCCTTTTGGACACTGGCTGAGCTTGGCGAGCGTGCACAGCACACGGTGGAAGTTGGACAGGTCGAACAGCATCGACGGGTCGAATAGATCCGTCTCGCGCAGCTCGAACACCTCGTGACACGTGCGCAGGAACACTTTGATGTTGCGCATGCACAGGAACTGCGGAGCAAAGGGACATGTTACTATATAATTAATGAATAGCTTGTTTAATAAGTTTCCTTACTTATTGTAAATTAGTATGATTTTCTTTTATTTATTTCATTAGTGTTTTAAAATATTGCCATTGGGAAATCGTGTTAGACAATTAGCTACTGTATCAATAAAAAAAAAGTTTGTATATTCATTACATGTAACGATAGTGCAATGAATCTGCATGATTTTGTTGTTACTTTTTACTGTAGAATAAAATGTGGTTTCGAACTTCATCAACGAACAGATTGACAATTATGGAGGTGTACATAAATATGTAATAGATAGTAAAATTTAAAATTATATGTGCAACAATATATATCTATAATGACATGGTTGAGGTGTTGAATATATTTTTGTCTAAGCAATAAACCAGTTATATATAGACTGAAAGTCTCCTCGCCCATGGATTTTTTTATATGGACATGGCAAATTTTCGATCTACAATAAAATTTTATAAATAACATATATCAATGTTATAAATTTATGTCGACATGTGGACATATGACGCCCACTAGCTGTGTTTACAATAATATTTGTTGACCTGTTCAAAATGCATGAATGTTTTATCATCATTACTAATAAAGAATGTGTGTAGTGTGTTTTTTATAGTTCGTTTTTAATATACATATTGTTTTATATTTGTTCAAATTTTGTTATTTTCCTTCTTTGAATACAGATTTAAAAATAATGCATATCACATGAACACATGAGTAAAACTAACATTTTCATTTGTTGGCCAAGTGCATTTATACTTACATACAATCATATTATTCATATCTATATTCCTTGAAGAAGCAATGTTATCATTTATGATGTTTTTTTATACATAAAAAAAATTAATGATAATAACTTCTTTCAAACATAAAATTTAATAAACAGAATATTATAATATATATCAAAATTTCAAGTAGGTGTGTTCATTTATTCCTACACAAACATATAGACAAACAATGCCTAAGCATTCTCTACTAGAAATAAAGAAAACTCATTTTAAGCACAGTAGAGATAATATTTCAATAAAATATCCTTTGCTATGCATACATGATATTTTCCAAAATTTTGTTTGTTAATTTCCTTACTATCATATCTACAGAGAAGTAATCAGAGAACTAAGTTATAACTTGCACACCCATATTTCTCTGAAGCTTATTCCCGGCACCAGCAGCTGATAGAGAATGGCACTACCCCCATTTTTGGTCCATCTTAATCTTCATCTTTCATATTAATTATTTATGATATCTCTCATAAATTAAGTTACATGAGTTGGGTATAGCTCACAGAAGCCTACAATTTAGAACCCCAGTAATATGCCACTACACAAATGGCACATTAATGCAGAAAATGTATGTGTAATAATATAGAGACTATTAATATAGTGTGTTTATCTGTGGTTTCATAGATGATGTAAGGTTTTACCTCGTAATAACATACAGATATGAATTCCCAGACGCAGTGACACAAACAACCCATCAAATTGATTGTAATAACTGTGAATTGATCGCAATTCATGGCAACATGAATGTATGTATGAACAGTGTCGCAGGGTGTTCATTCATGCACAGTTTACGATGCAGATAACGCCGGAACACATACGCGGCGGCCAGCGCGCGCACATATCAATGGCCTTATGCCATTCAACACTGCATGCATAATTAAAATGTCACATTAATAACTGTACAGTGAACAAACATCCTATACATTCAAATAACAATCTATTATGCGACTGCTGCAAAAAATCACGCTACACGTCGTTTCAATATTTTTCAATGAAAATTCACCTGACGTACAATTTGAATGATACACCTCTGTAAATCGGACACAATGAACCGAAATGCCACTGAAATTAATCTCACATAACGCGCCCAGCACTATTAGGTGCAAAAATTAATGGTGCGGTTGTAATTATATTGAAGGTCGCCGCCGATGCCCGCTTACCTGCGCCATCTGAGGCCTCTGGTTCACATCCTTCAAGTCGATGCATCCCGGGTGCAGCACGTTCAGCAGGTTGCATAGAAGCACGCCATCGCGCAGGGTGTATGCCAAATCGTGAATCGTACTCGTCTCCCAATTCGCCCTATGATCGGGACGCAGCAATCCACATCTCGTCAACCAAGCCGCACACTCGCGCCACAGTTCTTCACCGCCAGCAGCCATATTTTACATTCACTTGGTATCACACATCGATAGTGTCAGCACGCAGCACTGCTTTTTAATAATCAACAGGCCATTACTAGACGAGGGTTAATTGATAATTGACATACAAATTGATACAACAAACATACAGCGAACCAAGCGGACAAGGTTTTTTTGACAACTAATCTAAATGTTACCACTTGCAAAGGTTGGACATATATGTTGCCAGTACTTTAAATTCAATAAAGATAATAAATACCGAAATATGACTTCACATATCTGAGTCACATATACAGTGATCATATATTTTTTATATGGATTACCAAATATTCAAAAACCCACAATCTAACCGAAATTATAAATGTAAATGTTTTTGAAAATGTTTGGAAACAACAGGAAATCGCTATTATTATACGGACAGACAATATTACTACATAGATTTTTTTCTTAGCGGAACGATTTTTCATTAACGATCATGAGGGGCATGATCATGAGGGCTGCAAAGTCTTAAAAATGTTGAAAACGATTAAATTGTAATATAAAAAACTGCAAATAAAATCTGAAAAATTGTTTTAATTGTCTAATTGTCGAACAAAATAATCAAATAGGTATCGACTTAAAACTTCAAAATACTACTGGGGCATGATTCCCTACGACAATGCCAAACTCGTAACACGGCGTGTTTTGTTAACTTCGTGTTATGAGTGTGTAAGGGTATTTTGTATGCCAATTTGACATTTCATGAACACGATGAGGTGTGACACATCCGCCTTACGGGCATGTTACGAATTGTCAAAATAACGTGCGGCAATCCAGCGCGTCTATGCGCGTTTAGACAAATTAATTATTTAGATACAACGACTGTATAATTTCTATTGACGATAGTATCCTCTTTACATCGTGAAAACTCAAATATAATATTCTACCCTTATCAGAAACAAAACAAACATAAATCCTAAATGATCGAATTAATATTCAAACCTATGTTTTTGTATCTTGATAGTCAAATTTGTGTTATGGGCTCAGCGGTGAAAAATAAGCTACTTTACTACTGGCAACCCGACTTTTGACAACAATTGAGGTCAATCAAGTTTATTTTTATTACTTCGATGTAATATTTCTATTAGTAAATAGATAGGCCAAACAAATATAAAACACTAATGAAGGTATCTTTTTAAACAATGTTTTCTTAATTATGTACATTACAATTAATACTATGTAGTTTCTTTGTGGTGAAAGTTTTGTACCTATAAAGTTTGATAACAATAAAGATTATTGAAGAAATTTTTACTTGTTATACATTATTGTTGTTATAAGTAATTGGTAGAGGTCTTAATCAAGGGCTTAGCCAGCTTTCAATTAAATATCAAAATCTTCTAAATGTGAATATCGATCCAGGGAAACAAAGCAAAAATTTCATGTAGGTAATCCCAATAATTTTACACAATTACAAACAAAAGTATGTAATCATGTTAAACCTAAAATTGTTTGTACAAACACTTCCTTTTTTATTTTAGGAGACCAAAGGCATCTTACATTGAATACTAATGTTAACAAAACTGATAATATCAAATGTAATAATAAAAATAATTTCTTTTACAGGATAGTGAATGTAATGCAAGATATTCCAAATAAATAATAGTAAAATATACTCAGTTTTAACAACACATTATTTTTGTTTTATTTTTTATTTGTTGTTCAGTCTTAGATAACATAATAAACTTAAGTAAAATTTCTATACATGAGTTTGAATGTTTGTTAATTAATCAGTTTCACCTTAATAACTAAATGAATTTTTAGGAAATATGGTACTCAGTGAGCTGTGGATTGAATAAAGTACTTTTTATTCCAAAAAGATTAATGCCGGTTGAGCGGCAAATAGAAGTTACTAGGTAATAGAGCTATAATTTTTTAAAAATAACGTTTAATAGGCAATATACACTTATTTTAATTATTGTTGGTAAGTCTGTTATATGTGAGTGTCTGTCTTAATAGTTATAAGGTGTCTACGGCAATGTCTATTTCTATAGCCAAGTTAAACTGTGTCCATGCACTGATGTGTACCAGTTTAGAGGAAATTGTAACTAGCGTAATTACTTTATAAGACCTAAAATCTTTGTCTCATTCTGAAAACCTACTGTGGAACGTCACATAGTGCTTTACAATTCAAAGTTCCGGATGGCATTGTAACTGTTTATGGGCGGTCGTATCGCTTATCATCAGGTAAACGGCATCCTCGTCACATTATTTAACCAAATAAAAAAAAAAAAGAATTTGAGTTAATGCCTTGTCGATTTTGCAACAAATTTTATAATGGAAGGTCCGTAGAATTCTATTAATATACGTTGTTAGCGCTAATTTAACATAAACTGCATAAGCACAACAGCATTTACTATTATTCATATAACAGCATTCGTGTAAAATCTTCAGTAGCATTCAATATATCAATTCAATTCAATTTTTTAAAATGTGGCTTTAGTAAACAAATCAAGTAAATAAGTCTATGACATTGACATTTAACAATCATTTTGAAGTAATATTTTTCGTTTGAAAACAATCACAGTCTACAGAAATTTCTTTAAATTATTTTTATATTCCTTTCATGTTTCTTACATTTAAGTATATACAAAAATGGGATTAAATAAAGTTTGGCAGTGATTTATTCGAGTTATATCATTTAATATCACGAATACAAACAAAAAAAAGGCTTTTCAAAAAAACCGATACTTGCCGATTCGAGGAGATGAAAGATTTCTGAACGCATTAACACATCGTAATATAAAAAATATTAAGCATAGACAACCTATCGTACGGCATACACAATACCTATTTTTCAATTACACATCGTGGCGCGTGTATGAAACGCGTTTGTGTTTAGAGCTTGTTTTGATAACACGCGTTTACGGTGTGTTTTCGCGAGTAGCATAGGGAATCAACCTACTGATCATTCCAGGTTTATACCACAAACATAGAATAGAAAGTAAGTACTCTTTACAAGTCTTTGATTTATACAACAATTTCAGTAAATTTACAAAAAAAATACATTTCTACTTTTTATTATTACATTCTAGTATATCGCATTTTAGCTAAAAAAATATACGGAATGACACATCCATTTGATATTTTATGTTTTATTAGCACCTTGATTAGATAATATAGGCGTATTCGCTATTCAATTCAATTCAATTTTTAAATTGTGGCTCCATCGTTGGCAGACGATGATTTTGCCAATGTCAAAGTTGAAAGTAGGAAAAGTTACGGTAAATTTTTATGGGTCTAATATTATCTATGACTGTTGAGCGGTAAATAAAGCAATGGCAATACAAAATAATCAAAAAACACATTATACGTAAATTCAGAATAAGAATATTATGAATGTATAAAAATATTGAATTCGAAATATAAGAAAATACATACAGTACAAAACAGAGATAAAGAAATAAATTAAGGAGAATATAAAAACAAGTATCAAAAATCATAATCGGATATTATTAATTTTTAAAAATTATTCGTATTCGCTATGATTTACCAATTTTAATTACAAAGTTGTCAATGTCACTGAGATCGCAGGCAACATAAAATACCGTAAATAGTTTTATTTTTCAGTGTAGCAACATTGCAGTACATGGAGTGACGCGACTGCATGTCGAACGAACGAATTTTCATGATAAAATAGTAAAAGGAGTTATTGAAAACTTGGAAATTGTGTACATTAGTTTCGCTACAGGTAAGTGTTTCATATAACAATATAGTATGGTAGTTAAACTTATAGTAAATGCAGAATGTGGCCAACTTTATTTATGACACACCCATGTATTGACGGATGCCGATCCAAACGTCCAACTTTCTTAAAATAATTAGAATGGTGAGTGAGCGGAATTCAAATGGTGTGTACCATTTCTTCACGGCATAACATTAAACATCCTGCGGAAGTCTAAAATTGGATAGGGCCGTTATCCTTATTTGGTTTATTTTGGTGCATTACGTCATTAGGCGTAAGAGGGAACTCGGTCGATATAGGTGGAGGCAGGCCGGCGGGGTCGGTGTGCGGACTGCGGTAAGTAGAGCGCCGCCGCTCGCCGCCACTCCTCAGCACGTATCGCGACCTGCTCACTACAGATTATCTACTTTCCTGCGATAATAATTGTGTTGAAAAGTATTGATTATCTATTTCGACCGGCACTGTGTCCCTGAACTGAGCGATATAAAGAAAATTCGATCAGCTGATAAACGTAGGTATACAAAATTATTATAATATTTTAATGTACTTTTTCCGGAAACATTATTTGGTGTAAACACCAGTATCAGTTTCTTTATGCAAATATTTTAATGATTCTATTACAAAAAAACTTAACAGAATAGATAAGAGATAGCAAGAGATAAGATTTGTCAAGTATTTTTAATTATAGCTAAGTGAACATTATTTCTGCACTAGATTTTTTATTTAAAGACAGCCCAAACATTATTTTAATTCCCATTTGAAATCAAAACAATTAAATGAAACCTACTATTTTACTAAGTGTAACATTACACTCAACATAAGTACATGAGATAAAGCAAGGTAACAGTTGCCCTGAGCCCCACCCATGCATGACACACATACAGACATTTTACATGTGTGCACAGATTATGTCTCAGTAACCTGACACGGGCAGTATTGATTTACTGCAGTGATCTTTGCTCACTGCCTGAACTCAACTGTGACATGTTAAGTGGGTCAGTGCAGTTAACATTTCATTACTGTGGGTTGTGCATTCACTGTGGAGCTCTCTGGTAATTATCAAATAGTTTTGTTTTAATCATTAGTATTTTATAACTGGCCAGTTTTGTTATGATTCATTGTTTTTCTAATGATAAAGGTATTTTAATGCACCCCATTTGGATTTTTGTGGGTAAATTTGTTTGTGCAGAAATGGACCTTATAAAAATACCAATAATAATGTGATTGAATTGATCATTTTATAATAAAATTCAGAACAAGTTCTAAAATTAGTTAATTATTTATCCAGTACAGACATAATATTAATAATGTTGTTTTAATTGTATTAAATTTATTGTTGTCTGCATTATCTACCAAATATGTTTGGGTCAGTAACCTTAGATTGAATTCCTTTAGTCACTCTTATTTATGCTCACAGATGTCATATGAAATATAAAGTTAAAAAAACTTAATAAAAAAGAATTTTATTATTGTTTTATAACACTATGTACAGCAAGATTTACTTTGTAATTCTTTATGTATTTTTTTATATTCAATGTTTAATTACAAGTATTATACAATCAATGGTTTCTTAATAACAATTTAAGACGGAAAGAAGCAAGCCGATAGAATGTTTATGTATCAGTACAGAAGCCCATGTTTTCACATAATATTGTGTGATAAAGCCTTCTTTATGATGTAACATTTTCTACAAACATTTTTATCAAGTATGAATTTTTGCATCTTACATCTTTAAAAAAAAATCTGTTAATGTCACCTGCACTACCTATCAAACGACGAATCGCTAAAAATAAAGATTATCGTCATCTCTACTTAAATATTGAACTTTATTACAAAATAATGTCTTCATTCTTTAAATGGCATTCAATTATGAACTTTATCGTAGTATATTAGAGTTCCTATTGCAGTAAACTGATATTATAATGAAAATTAACAATGTCTCTAAAAGGTCGATGTAAAAACAGGCTCATTATCAGCATCAATGCAGATTACACAGTGGGTGAGTCACAAGGCCGCGTGACGTAACCGCCGGCGCCCGTGATGGCAGACTAACGAACTATGCCCCCTGTATATTAACTTAATGTGGTTCGTGGGGAAATTTGACACACCCTGTATACGGTTAGAGGAAGTCGGGTATATAGTGAAACTAGCTTTTGCTCGCGACATCGCCCGCGTGAAGGAGTTTTTCGGGATACATTTTTTTTACCGACTTACTTGATATGTATTGTTATATGCTCACCAAATTTCACAAAATCATTATAAATTGTAGCCTATTTGTTATTCTGATGTATATCCAATATTACTGTAAACTTTCATCTAAATCCGTTCAGTAGTTGTTTCGTGAAAGAGGAACAAACATACATACATACATCCTCACAAACTTTCGCATTTATAATATTAGTAGGATTAAAGGTCGTAATATGACGTCATCATTTACCATTAGGGGAGGGACTTGTTCGTCTCGACGTTTAATTGTATAATCTACAGTGGGTTTTCAGTCCCTCAACATCCACATCCGTTGCAAATATTTGCGATTCTACAAACATTTGTCTCTTTATTGCGGGCTCCGAACTACAGGAACTAAATAAATGAAACTTCGAATATGATGTCGCACTTCTAATGAATACGTCCCTAATTTTCTATCATTTAAATTAATTAAAACTCCGACGTCGAGTGTACAGACTAAAGAGAGATAGGACACTAATAACCTGAGAACATAAAGATTGGGGCCAGCGTTACTAGGGTTTCAATCTATTCACTTAGTAACGAGCTTGTAAGTCTCGACACGGGAATGTTATAAAGATCAATAAAGCTAGACCGCGCTCGACAACGTAACAGAGAAGACAGCGGGTACGACATATGGGTGCGCCATGTTTTTTTACTATTTCTAATTATTCGGCGCATGATGTGTAGACTTTTCGTTATAGCTAATACATTTTCTTAATCTCTAAATATTTGTTGTTGCTCTTACCTCAAAACCGCGATATTAATTTTAATTACTACTAATTTACAGCCGCTTTCAATAAACGATACCAATATCTATCTTCAGTCCGATTCCAGAATGGACCAATCAAAATAATTCACTTGTAAGCATGACAATAAATCTTCGTTCTTATTGGTCCGTTTTTGATAGATTGAAAAAAACGATTGGAATCGTTTATAGAAAATGGCGGTAAGAAAAAAATACAAAACTATTTATTTCGTTGACAAGTGTGGGTTTAATTTCACTTAAAGGTATGAAGTCTCCTTTTAAGCAAAATATTATTACTTGTATTAGGAAATATCATTATGCGGTTAGTCATCAATTTTAAATCAGCACTTAAATATTTTAACAAAAGTAAGGTCACGGTACAATAGAGTATGGTATGAGTTAATTGGACGCCGCGAAACTGGAATTTAGTACGGGAATGTTACCGCCCACGAGTCTATTACCGTATGAAACATGCGCGTTTTAGGAATTCTGTTAACGTCTATGTTCTGGAAAATTCCATAACAGAAGTTAATTTTACTGGGAGACATTTGTCCTCTTTCGTAAACCTAAGTTTCCTTTTGTCAAGTCGGGTACGTAGTAATGATTCCTGTAGTATTGTGTTCATGGACGTAGGTCAGCATTTATAATCAAACTTCACTTGCTTATTTAGCTGTAGAACCCTTTATCCTTACTATACTAAGAACCGAATTTATTAAATAACCTAATAATCATTTCGCACTCTTAATAAAATAATGACCTATTTCAAAATTGTTAATTTGTGGCAGTCGTCGGAAAACTAATTTTTGTTTGCTACCTTTTTTTTGAAGTTGTTATAAAATTGAGTTTATTAGAGATAGGTAATAAATGAAACCTATAGCATGAAAAAAAATTGGAAAAAAAAATATAAGTCGCAAACTGAAATTGGTTGTTTGACGATACCCTCAAATTGGCAATTTTTGAATGGGTCATTATTTTATTAAGAGTGCGATTTATTGTGATTTTTAAAGGTGAATACATTGAATTTATGTATTTATTGACTACATATATTATAAGTAGTTACACTGTAGTTTATACCAATACGCAGGGAACATCGCATGATAGAGCGGGCCGCTCCGACATAGCAACGGAAAAATAGGCCGTCGATAGCACCACCCGGCGGCCTATATTGAAGGGTTGTACTGCCATAAGGCTGATAAACGATCAGTCGCGTTTAGCTATCTATGAGATTATACCTGATTCATAAGGTTCAAATTCATTTTATTTGGCAGTTATTGCATTAAACAGCTAATGTCGATAGTACATATTTTATTACCATTTAATGGGGAGCATAGTTAAGAGCGTTTACGTGCCGCGCGTGAAGTCAACTATAGGTAATTCTTCGCAAAATTCACTCACACAGAGCCGTTGCGTAGCTGTGTGCGTAGAGTTAGCGCGTCGGCTATCTTTATAGTCAGACCAACCAATTTTGATCTTTTCGCTTTAATTATCTAATTGGAATGTAACTTATGATTTATGAATTTATGATAAATGATGAATTCTATTATTAAATATATAAGAATTCATCATGAAATAGTTTATATGTATCATTTTGTAATTATAAAAAAATAAACATTTTTAACAAATTTTAACGGCAATTTTACAAATTGTTATTTTCACTTTTTTTTTAAATGCAAATGCTTAAAAAATTTAAGCATTTGCATTTAGAAAGTACCCTTTAGTAAAGTGGAGCTCGTCATGAAGCCGAAAGATAGGCACCAGAACTCCGTAATCAGACAGTAAATCAGGAAAATTACTGTGCTACGATGTTTATAATGGACCACATAATTACTCCATAGATCTGCAGTTTTTAATATTTAACGTATTGAAAGTTTAAATTAAGTCATTAGAAATTACATATTGGAATTTATATTTTGAGTCAGAAGGTGTATGTAATGAGATGTCATTTTTAGGTGTATAACTAAAAAGTGAGAAATGAAAGACTTCTTTTTTCGGAAGTTGGTTATATTTTTTTGGATAGTTTTTTTTTTAATAGGTAAGTATTGCTTCTCAGTGACATCGATCATCAATCGATCGATTGTACATCCATGTATATCAATTTACCAGTTTTGTATCCATAGTTTTGAATAATATTTGCGACACACGACGAAGCTAAATAGTTGGTTCTGTACTTTTTTTTTACTAACAGCAGTCAGCTATGACTGTAAGTATTGGAATACCGTCTTTTACATCGCCACAGGCAACATCTTTATCAGTTTCTTCCCTAGCGGCCTCTTGCATCCTGTCCTCTGCAGCTAATTTCAATCATTTAGCTAACTCGTCGTAACATTTCATGTAAACATTTTGCGTTAATATTGGTAAATCTATGGAAGCTAACTGTTCGTTTAAATTTGATCTACCAACTCCAGTCATCATAGCTCCATTCACAGTTCCACGATATACGTCCATACTATCAGTATATCTCTTAGCGCTTAAATAGCTTAAATTCAATATTGCACATATTACACTTCATTAAAAATGTTGACTGCAAGCAAACATTATTCTCTTTCAATAGTTGTAAATGTTCGATACTACAACCTGTTGCTCTGTTGTGGTTATTGAGTGTTTTAATTTGATTCAAAAAATATTGAAAATCTATAATTTTGCGGCTTTTAATAACCTTATTTATTTTGAGTGTAATATCAGGCTCGATTACCTAAAAATAAAAAAAAATATATAGAATATACTATTATTGTTATCGAAGTTTACGCAAACACTACATACTTAAGTAAAACTGCATATGGATCTAGACGCGTTTAATTTATACAAGTATAATGGCGCCGAAACCTGCACAGGGATAAAGTAATATGTAAAATTGATGTGAGCGTGTAAACCTAAACTAGCCCAAATAGTAAAGAAGATAGGTATACTAACTACTACTAGTAGTTTTATTCACTAGCTACATAAATTACCAAATCCCTTATATCTAAGGTTCAAAGAGGAGAAAGATATAGGATTCCGTCTCTCGTCACTTGAATTTTCTTAACAGTGCGCACCAGTGAACACAAAACCTTGTTATTTGAAAGTAAGCGTACCTATGCATTATGCAAAAAAATCAGCCAAGTGCGAGTTGGACTCGCGCACTGAGTAATTTGGCGAGTTGTAAACGTTTTGACAACGGGACAGCAAAGTGATTCTATAAGGCTAAGAACTCACGAAGCGGTTTTTACTCGCGCCCGCCGTGGTTGAGAAACGGCTGTTTTATTTCCAAACTCATGACGATCGGAGATCTGTGCGATTTGTAACCGCCGCGGTTCCGATTATGTCCTGCAAACTTGGCGAGCGATTATCGCAAAGCGGGCGGTTACAAGATGGACAGTTAACGGTCAGTTGAGTTCCAGAACGCCATGGACACATATCAGAAACGATCACGATGGAGGAAAATGGCGTCGGATTTCTGTAACCACCCCTCCCCTACCGACTACTGCAGTCGCCCACCTACTAACCACAGAGCGCGCTGGTGCTACCGTGGCCCGCACGATTCTACTAGTTGGCCGCCAATACAGCGGGTACCGCATACAATCGCGTACGCCGCGGGCGTAAAACGAGTTTTGAAATGTGCGTTTAGTCCATTGAAATGTTACAAATTAAGGACCGAATATTGCATTTCTTGGAGGACGCAATTTTATTTTTGGGCCATGTGTGGGGGGTCAATTGAAACTTAACCTCAAGTTTGTGGGGTCGCCACCATTGTCCCCCGGCCGCCATCTTGGAAAAAGGGGTGAAAACTCTTTTTTCGCGATATCTCGGAAACTATACGTCTTACAAAAATTTTGTAAAGCCATAATTTGTAGCAAAATGTTTTGCCTGCAAATATGTTTTTTTTCTCCTTTATCCCCAAATGGTAACTCATACCTTTTCTACCTGCATAACATTCGATAAGTTAAATTTGGTAAGTTCTATGGCAAAGAAAAGAGTTAGGAATAAATAAGTAAAGTTGTACGAATTTAACAAAAATTGTAATAATATATTTACAATAAAAAAATCAAAAATAAGTTAAACATTTTGTTTCGACCGGATTCTCATGAGCATTGACGAACCCGGTAAACTTTGGAGCGCTGTAACAGCGTTTTAAATGAATGAAATAAAAAAAAATATAGGGAACAATTTTCCTCAAAAGATCATTTAAGTTTGAGGTAATTTTTTTGTAAAATGTAAAAAAAAAGTTTTAGAGTAAAAAAGAAAACTTTTATAAACATTTTCTCACAATTTGCTTATAACTTCTTTAATTTTTAATTTAGGGCAAAAAGTTATATAAACATATTTGTAGGCAAAACAATTTGCTACAAATTATGACTTTACAAAATTTATGTAAGACGCATAGTTTCCGAGATATCGCGAAAAAGTGTTTTCACCCCTTTTCCATGATGGCGGCCGGGGGACAAGGGGGGCGACCCCACAAACTTGAGATTAAGCTTCTATTGACCCCCCACACATGTCCTAAAAATAAAATTGGGTCCTCTAAAAAATACAAAGCTCATGTAACATTTCAATGGGCTAATTGTTTTTAGCTTAAGGTTCCATTTTTTTCTTCGCGTAACTGTTGCTCAAGTGTTTAATGAGTAAAAAAAGCAACAACCATAACTACAGACGCATATTATAACATTAGTACATCAATCTTTTAGCTTTTGCTTTAGCCGAAGTTTCAGCGTTGTTGTGTTTCCTTTTCTTGCCTAGAAATAGCTTTACTTCCCATTGTGTCTGAAATATAATAATATAATAATAATTTATAGTAACTACTAAAATGATTGTCACTCATTAAAGAAAAAAATATTTTTCTTACTAAAGTACTAAGATGTGGCAATCACTGTATACACGTGACTATTTTTTCTACGCACAGCAAAGGCCAACTGGAGTCCGGCCGGAGCGACGAGCGATACGTCCTCTCTCTAGAAAGCCTCAAGGCGGACTAATTTGAAACGATTTGCGCGTTGCATTTTATAGTGGTATTTAAAATATTTATAGAAAAATAACAGAACTAATTTTATTGAATTTTTAAATTGCATGTTTTTAAGGAGATGTTCTTCTATTATAGTAATCCAATATTATATTCAATTAAGTAAGATATAGTGATAAAAAAAAATCATTTAAATGACCAATATTTCTGAATTTTTCGAATTCTTTGAATTTTTATTTCTCATGAATTAAACATAAAAAGATATTTTTTCTCTACTAACTTTTTTCTTCAGGATCTTTTTAGTTAGATAAAAATAACATATTGTTATGTTCCTTAGTGGTTTAAGATATTTTGAGCTTCGAAATAGACGTTCGAAGCGCAAATTTGAAAACCTCTGTTCAGTTTTCATTAAATAATTTACAAATACTCAATAAATCTAAAAATGTTCTCTACTAACTTTTTAGACAACAAAATTTTCTATAATAATTACTAATTCATATGTTTTTAAAATAATGTTTTGATGGATATTATGTCCTTCGAAAAGTGCTGTTTTTGAGACATACGGCGCGCGGATGCGTAAACGCTCTTAAGAGTGTGACACTAGTATAGGGTTGACACTGCAGTACGCCTGTCTCTAACACTTTAGGTTCTAAGTTTCATAATTTCCATGTCTAACTCACCAATTTCGAAACAACGGTAAAATATAAGAACGTGTACGAAGCTCAGCTAGCTATGAATACATTGATGGAACCAAATATCTACTGCAATTCTACCCGGATTTGATCAGACCTAATAGAGTAGTAATAATAACGAAATTAAATGTTAAAATCGAGTCTTAAAAAATAAATGCGTTATTTCGGGCAACATGACGGATTAAATTGACCCACAATGAGGTCCTTTATCAACCAGCTTTAGTTTCACAATCGATCGTGTTACACCCTGTATACGTTGAAGTCAATCAAGCGTTAATATAATTCTTGTTGCAGTTGAGTAGACGCATCCACCATGGAGCAGATACCGCCACCCAAGGAGGTGAAGATCCTCGAGACAGCCGAGGATATTCAGGAGCGTCGTGAGGAGGTAACCATTTGTTATTTTTTAAAGACGTTGTAAGTTGGCCAAAGAATTAACTCTTAATTTGACCAGCTTGGATCAAAAACCAGTACGTTGGTATATTGTATTAGTTGGTGTAATATGGTACTCGTGTAGCAGATGTTATTTATCTAACTAAAGTGAAATAGAATCTTTGAACTATGACCTCTGATTGGCAAGGCTAGGGAAGCAGTGAATGTTATGATTTTAAACCGAAAACAATGATGAAAAGATTTTTTAAAAGCAAGAGAAGTATAAATGTAGTGTTTATGGAAACCAAATTGCATCTTCCTATGTTTCCCACTGAAGGCAGAAAAACTGTCCAGAAAAAAAATCACAGCCTTCTGCTCTGTGCGCGTGAAATCTGTAATATGAAAAGTAGCCCATAGCAATAAGAGATAAGAAAGCTATTCTAGAAGCAGGAAAATTTTGCGAATCAGAGCAGTAGTCCAACCTTGCAGAAATCATCCGTGTTGAAACAAACAACCAAGAGCTTTATTACCTTGTAGTATTTTATTTATAGTATACGCACTCATGCCTTTTATCCTCGAAGAGGCAGACAAGGCACAACTGATACACCCACTTTCTGCCGTGCGTATTTCGTCCCATGATGTGATAGGGAGCGGGCCTATTACCATATCATGCACGAATTCTATACTTGTGTTATGAATAGATACACCCAATATCATTTTCCCGACCCGGGGATCGAACCCGAATCCTCAACAGCACAGTCGTACTTTAATACAACTACGCCAACGAGGCAGTGTTTTATATAGCTACTATTTATGATTCTATTTATATACGCTCTTCCATAAGTGTTCGGTAGGTCTGTAAATGCAGGATGTTACATGACCAGCAATCAGTGGCGAAGCTTCCATATGACCCGATTCCTGCCGGCTTCCTTTTATGTAGAATCTAATTATCATTAGAACGATTTTCAAACAGTATTTATGCATATTAGTACCTATATGTTGTGTCGGGATCCATTTCGGAAAATTTTGCCACTGTAAGCAATATAAATTTGTAATGGCAAAAATTTTAAATGCGACGATAGCCTAGTTGGGTGTGGAACGGACTGCCGAGGCGAATGTCCGCAGGTTCAAATCCCAAGGGCACACACCTCTGACTTTTCTAAAAAATCATGTGTGTATTCTTTGTGAATTTATCGTTCGCTTTAACGGTGAAGGAAAACATCGTGAGGAAACCTGCACATCTGAGAAATTCTCCATAGGAATTTCGAAGGTGTGTGAAGTCTACCAATCCGCACTAGGCCAGCGTGGTGGACTAAGGCCTAATCCCTCTCAGTAGTAGAGGAGGCCCGTGCTCAGCAGTGGGCAAGTATATAATACAGGGCCGATATTATTATTATTGTAATGGCAGAAACTAATATACCCAGCACAGCAGGGAGTTTCACATTTACTCGTTACAAAAATTCTTTACGTCTTAATTTGCTTTTGTTAACATGCTATGATTAGCGGCTACAAGTCAAAATGGCCGCGAAGATAAGAATGGACATTATTTTATCCGTAGTCATAGTTTTTCTTTAGAATTTTTGGTTGCCTT
The DNA here is from genome assembly GCF_014839805.1 of Manduca sexta. Taxonomy (NCBI): domain Eukaryota; kingdom Metazoa; phylum Arthropoda; class Insecta; order Lepidoptera; family Sphingidae; genus Manduca; species Manduca sexta. Next base: position 111,743 of record NC_051142.1, on the reverse strand, counting down.
TGTCATCCGGATTGCGTATTATCGCTTAAAATATAGCAAGGATTCAGTATGCAGATACGGTGTGAGATGGAATCTATGTATGTTTTTGCATCAGGAATTATTAGAATCTATGGATTTCATTACTTTGTGTGAATGTGTTTCTAAAGTAAAAACAATGTATTGTATTTATAATAAAACGAAATACTTACGTCAATACTTTGACTATTATATTTTTTTATGAACTTATGAAGTATAACTTATTACTATGAAGTACCAAGATGGTTTTCTAGAAATTGCTTCGCGTTTATCTATTTTTATCTTTATATTACCAAACGTTTCGTTTTAACGGTGCGTTGGCAGCTTACTTTGAAAAAGTATTATTCTATTACTTTTGTTATCGTTAGAGTAAATAATTAGAATATCCATGATTTAAAAACAGCTTGAAATGATTTAATGTTTGATCCTTAGGTGTTGAACCGCTATGAAGAGTTCAAGCAGGAGGCTCGCGCCAAGCGTGAGAAGCTCGAGGACTCGCGCCGCTTCCAGTACTTCAAGCGCGACGCTGATGAGCTCGAGTCCTGGATCCAGGAGAAGCTGCAGGCCGCCAGCGATGAGAGCTACAAAGATCCCACCAACTTGCAGGTCAGCGCTTAACGCCATTCAGACTGATGTTCCCTTTCTGTTCTTTCATGTATCCCACTTTACTGTGGAGTTGTGTAAAGAATAAATTATAAATTAGCAGAGATTTAAAAAAGTATTCACTATATTACTAAGCAAGATGTTAGATAGATGAAAGATTTGTATTACCAGCTGAAATAATTTCTACGATATATTTTATTATTTGATGAAAACTACCAAATAGTTAAAAATTCTATTAATTGTCCAAATATATACTATAGCTATTTAGATATTATCTCTGTTGACGACACAAAAGAAGCAACAGTAGTTTACTGAGTTACGTATATGCGTTCATAATGTAATTTTCATAACTTAGATTACTCATAGTCGCTAAGCGATGATGGCATCAGTTGTTTTTATAATGAGACAACATTATAAATAGTTTATAAGTGTTTTATTTTATCGTGTATTATAAATTTGAGTCGTTTTTATGCTTTACGAGTAAATTTGTACCTTAATGAACATGTTTTAAGATAACTTTTTTATTGGTTGTTTATCGATGGTACTGAAATTTAGGCTCGAACATAGATCAAAATCATTTTTAAATATTTCGAATTCTGATCTTGTATGATTTTTTTATTTCAGAATCCACTAAAAATATCCTGTGGCATTCAATCAATATATATCGCACTGATAATGTTATTATTATGATCTTTAAATTTTGATATTTTTACTTTGACATAGCCAATAACTATTATCAATTAATTTGGCGACAAATCATCCGCTTACGAAGTTACTAAAAAAACTCGAAACTTTTTACTGATTAATTTGTGTTAATCATAGGCCAAGATCCAAAAACACCAAGCCTTCGAAGCGGAAGTGGCGGCGCACTCCAACGCCATCGTAGTCCTGGACAACACCGGCAGCGAGATGATCTCCGCGGGACACTTCGCGTCGGAGACCATCCGCCGCCGGCTGGAGGAGCTGCACCGACTGTGGGAGCTGCTGCTGTCGCGGCTCGCCGAGAAGGGCATGAAGCTGCAGCAGGCGCTCGTGCTGGTGCAGTTCTTGCGTCACTGCGATGAAGTTATGTTCTGGATTCATGATAAGGTCAGTGAGTTTATAGTTTTTCAGGGTTATATATAATTATTTTTTTCAAATGTTTTATGACAACAACCTTCACAGATCAATTTATATGAACCTGAGTATGTTTGTAATAGGGTTAAAATTGATCAAAATAAGTTTCTTTTTAAATTATGATTTTATTTTACTGAAGAATATGTAATATCTTAACTTTTTAAAAGTCATTTAGATATATGCATACTATTTTTTATTTATGTACACAGGAAACGTTCGTGTGCGCGGACGAGTTCGGCTCGGACCTGGAGCACGTGGAAGTGCTGCAGCGCAAGTTCGACGAGTTCCAGAAGGACATGGCCGCGCAGGAGTACCGCGTCACCGAGGTCAACCAGCTCGCCGAGCGGCTCGTGCTCGAGGGACATCCAGAGCGCGAGACAATCGTCAAGAGGAAGGATGTGAGTATACAATTTCCCTTGCAGACTTGTGTTGTAAGTTGATTATTGCGCGTATATGATCGTGAAAGTGCATATATAATATGTGGGGCGAACTAATTGTTCTATTTTACTTGGTTTGCTTATGTAGTGATATAAAAAGCATAACTCCAAGTGGAGCAGAATGCTATAGTAACTTTACATATTTGCCACGGTATCCTGCAGAACTCTAGCACAAATGTGTCTTAGAAATAACTTAATACTTATTTAATATCAAACAGGAGCTGAACGAGGCGTGGCAGCGTCTCCGTCAGATGGCGCTGATGCGTCAGGAGCGTCTGTTCGGCGCGCACGAGATCCAGCGGTTCAACCGCGACGCGGACGAGACCATCGCCTGGATCTCCGAGAAGGACGTCGTGCTCGGCTCCGACGACTACGGACGCGACCTCGCCACCGTACAGACCCTGCAGGTATGGAGAGGTGGTTCTTACGAGAGATTTGTATTAAATTTGTTTGTGATGATTTATTCATTTTCGGTTCACAAATATAATTTTATTAACCAGTGCTCTCTAAGGAATAATTTCAAAGCAAAAAGAGATTTTATTTATTAGTCGAACTTGGATATTTTTTCTGGTGTTACTATATCTAAAGTTATAATGGAACTACTTTCAATGGTCAATTCGACAGCAAGGTTAAACAATATAAGTTAACGTTAAAACGTTTTTCTCACAGCGCAAGCACGAGGGTGTGGAGCGTGACCTGGCGGCGCTGGAGGACAAGGTGTCGACCCTGGACGGCGAGGCGGCGCGCCTGGCCGCCATCCACGCCGATCACGCGCCCGCCATACATGCCAAGCGCGACGAGATCACCAACGCCTGGCAGAAGCTCGTGCACAAGGCCAAGGTAAGGCGATACGAAATCCATACAGGATTATTTGAGATGTCCAGTCCAGTCAGTAGGAATCAGTAATTTTCTAAAAGGAAGGAAGGAAGGTAGGAGTTTATGATAAGTGATCATTGTTGGTCATGACCCACAAATCAATGCAATTCTTTAGGCAGATTCAGTGTTATGGTCTCTGTCATTAGATATACGCAACGCAACTAAGTTATTTATACCTGTTATATATATGACTGCCATGTTTAGATCTGTCAGAATAAAGATATCAGTATGTTTATAACTGTCAACAAGTTTGCATGAAATAATTACATATTTAACAATACCCTACCCAATTGAAACTGTTTTGAATTGAAAATTTTGTTGATAAAGTTACAAACAGTTACTATATGATTTTTTTAAATGTATTTTACGAAGCGTGTCAGTAACGTATATCCATTTGCAGGAGCGCCGTTCGGAACTAGAGAACTCCAGCGCACTGCACCGGTTCCTGGCCGACTACCGCGACCTGGTGTCGTGGATGAGCGACATCCGCGCGCTCATCGCAGCCGACGACCTCGCCAAGGACGTGCCCGGGGCTGAGGCGCTGCTCGAGAGACACCAAGAGCATAAGGTAACCATGGCTCTTGACACTATCGTGGACAGTTCAGTATACCTGTACTTAATGTTTAGGTGATTGAATCCTATGAATAGTATTTAAGTTAATATATCATTGTTTAACAAAATTCAATAATTCTAATGCTCGTACATTCGTAGACGTGTATTCGTACAAGTCCATCGTCGTAACTCGTAAGTTCTAAATAGGCAGACGATTTGTGACCCTAAAAAGAATACTTAAAAATACAGTTTTTTTTTTTAAAAGAGTTTAGTAAAGCAATGTTTGTTGTGTACAGGGCGAGATGGACGCGCGTTCGGACGTGATCCGGTCGTGCGCGGCGGCGGGGCAGGCGCTGGTGGCGAGCGGCCACCGCGCCTCCGCCGAGGTGTCGGCCGCGCTCGACGCGCTGCAGCGCGACACCGACGCGCTGCACCAGCTCTGGGACCAGCGCCGCGTGCTCTACCTGCAGTGCATGGACCTGCAGCTCTTCTACCGCGACACCGAGCAGGCCGACGCATGGATGCACAAGCAGGAGGTAATGTATTATGCTGGATATAATATTCATACCTAAAACAGCTAATCATTTTAATGAAGAGTGATATCGCGTCTAAACCTATGAAGCAAAATGATAAACCATATTAAATTAATAAAATAAACCGATTACTGTTCCATAGGCTTTCCTCGCCAACGAGGATGTGGGCGACTCTCTCGACTCCGTAGAGGCGTTGTTGAAGAAACACGAAGACTTCGAGAAGTCGCTCGCCGCGCAAGAAGAGAAGATCAAGGCGCTAGACGAGTTCGCCACTAAGCTCATCGAGGGACAGCACTACGCCGCCGACGATGTCGCGCAGAGACGTGAAATGGTAAGCTGATTATTGTGTTACAAGTAATAGTGAATTTAAAAAAAAAAATAATATTATATCACCCTTATTGTAGTCTTAGTATAAAAGGTGATATAATATTAATATTTATTTAAATCGTATCTTATTTAGCCTGTTTGAAATTGTATTAAGAAAACCCTACTATGTAAGATTAAAACAATAGCAGTCGCTAGTAAAGGCATTAAAATAAGAATTAAACTCTCTAATGCTTTATTTGTTTTACGATATAATTATATCTATCTCTATAGTATAACATAATATATATTTTTTGTGATAGTTACTGGAACGCCGCGCTGCCCTGCTCGAGAAATCCAACCAACGCCGCGCTCTCCTTGAAGACGCCTACAAGTACCAACAATACGAACGTGACTGCGACGAGACCAAGGGTCAGTAAAATTATAAAAAAATTCATTAGCTGTTGTTACAAGTGTAGTCAACCAATCAGTCATTGACTGTGGCAAAGGCACTCTCTTGATAAACTTCAAGCTGTTAACAGCTCTACACTATTTACAAGTTTAAACAACAAATTATACAAAGTGTTCCACAGTAAGTTTTTATAGACTTAAAACTTTGCATATTGCATTCTTTGAAGCCGCCATAGTGTTATAACGTGGCGGTAAATCAGAATGCTAGAGAAACGCAATCCCGCGCGACCCGCTGCGGCACTCTTGCGCAGTGGGACGAACGAGACTGCTACATTACAATACTTCCATTTATGTTAATTATAGCAAAACTGATCGCTGTTATTGCTTGTGCTTCTTTTTACTTCTAATTAGCTCAAGGCAGTGGCATAGCTAGGTAAGCAAGGGGCCAAATGTAAAAACTAAAATGTGCTGCCTCGCTCTGCGTGTAACAATGAGGAGTGGAAACAAAATATTAAAGGTTAATTAATCATGGTTCAGGATGCACTGCACCATCTATGGCTACACTAGCTATGTCCCTGGCTCATGGTTAATTTAGTGATTCAAAGTTCTGTTTGTGAGCAGTCTAGTTGTTTACTATGTATAAATATTATAATGCACTAATTTCTTCTTCTTTTAGTTGATATCCACAAACAGAGCTCTGATAGCTAAAAACAAAACATTGTACTAGTTATCTTATTTTATATATCACTTTGCCCATTAACCACAATTTTTCACACTATCTAACATGGATTCCACCAGGCTGGATAAACGAGAAACTGAAGTTCGCGACGGACGACTCGTATTTGGATCCGACCAACCTGAACGGCAAGGTGCAAAAACACCAGAACTTCGAGCAGGAGCTGCAGGCGAACAAGCCGCGCGTGGACGAGATCACCACCGTCGGTAACAGGCTGCTGCAGGCCGAACACTTCGCTAAACGTGAGTACCGCTTCTTACTTCTTTCACTTGCATCTTCCCCTTTTCAGTGTGGGGACGGAAGAACGATTTTTTTCTGTCATTTTGCAGAGACTATGTAGTGTATGTAGGTGAGATTTTCCAGAGACCCACAAATAAAACTCATTGTTATAAACTTTTTCAAAAAATATTGATAGCACAAACACAAATCCTCTACAGTGGTGGTTTATCTAGTGTTCACTTAATATGAAGCTTTGTCTACTACCTGTTGATATATCTTTAGCGCAAATCGACGCACGCCTGACCGAGCTGGCCGGTCTATGGGAGAAGCTCGTGTTAGCCTCGGAGCTGAAGGGCAGCAACCTTCAGGAGGCTGCTCAGCAGCAGCAATTCAACCGCGCCGTTGAGGATATCGAGTTGTGGCTCTCCGAAGTCGAGGGTCAGCTGCTCAGCGAGGATTATGGCAAGGTGAGAAAGTCATTTAAATTTGAACATACAATATTATTTATACGCACAAAGTGTATTTCATAATTTTAGATCTTAGGGTTTTTAATTCGACAGTCCAAATATGAATAATACATTTTTGCTTGGATTTATAAGGCACATATTATGTTACTGCGTCGTCTGGTGTATCCCAGCAGTTACAATGTATTCCCCGGTCGCAGGACCTGACGAGCGTGCAGAACCTGCAGAAGAAGCACGCGCTGCTGGAGGCGGACGTGAGCTCGCACGCCGAGCGCATCGACGCCATCCGCACGCAGGCCGAGCAGTTCATCGAGCGCGACCACTTCGACGCAGACAACATCAAGGCCAAGCGGGTACGTATACTGTCTAGATTGCGTTGCAGCCAAATGATGATATGGTGTAAAATTGGCGTGCATGTCGAATAATGAAATTGAGTTTTAATATACTCAAAAGAAACTTGAATTCCGATATTCATAAATCTTACTGCAGTAACAGTGCGTATTACGTTGTACGTAAATGTGATGTACGGAATGAAACTTGATGGTCAACGGTTTAGCTTAAAATAAATGTGAAAGTATTAGTAAATATTCGAGATATTTTATTTTTTTGTCAAACCAGGATGCTCTGGTGGCCCGATACGCCGCGCTGGACAAACCGATGGCGATCCGCAAGCGACGCTTGCTGGATTCACTGCAGGCGCAGCAGCTGTTCCGCGATCTGGACGACGAAGCCGCCTGGATCCGCGAGAAAGAGCCTATCATCGCCTCCACCAATAGAGGTAAGTCAAGGATTGATTTTAAACTCCTATTAAAAGATCAAACATTAAATTGGCAAGTTTTTTTTTTTGTTTTTAAAAGTTTTTAATCCCAGGTTTATAATATCATCTGTTTTTTTTTTTTCACAATTATATTATTGTACTTACTGTTTGTTTTAAGTTTTGGTCAAACAGCGTATGGGGCAGGATGTGAAAAGTTGTAGAGTACTAGTTTATATAGGTTATGTCACATAGCCATCGTACCCGACGTTTGAAATCTCATAGAGTCAAAGGCCAGCGTCGCGTCGCAGCCACGCCCCGTGCGCTGTTTGATGAAAGCTTAACACCATAATGTAGTCGCACATCATTGTGTACTTTTAGTAGTGACACAAGCTCCTCCTAAAACTCTGACATACTTATTAAGACTCATATGTCGTGCCAGGCCGTGACCTGATCGGCGTGCAGAACCTGATGAAGAAGCACCAGGCGGTGATGGGTGAGATGGCGCAGCACGAGGCGCGCGTGGAGGCGGTGCGTGCGGCCGGCGCCGCGCTGCGGGACGCCGGACACTTCGCCGCCGACGACATCGCCACGCGCCTGCAGCAACTGCACAACCAGTGGACGCAGCTGCAGGAGAAGGCGCTGCAGGTAAACACACTACTTGTGTAGTACTGGTACTCTGTACTACGTAGTATTCGGATGTTGATATAAAATGATATTGCAGTATTTGCTATCTGAAATTAACCCGTGTGTCCGCTCTTGGCTTGCCGGTGAGCCCGACAGCCACATGACATTACGCGTGACATTACGCATGTCAGGGAAAAACAACCTTATTATGTAGTATATAAGGTTATATTCCCGCGACACACGTAAATGTCAATGTCACATTGAGAGGACCCAAGAAGAGTTAATAGACGTATGAAATAGAGGTGTATCAAGTACTTCTCGTCTCATTAGGTTACTGTAGTTATAATCTTTATCAGAGTTATAAATGTAAAATATGAAAAAAAAAATTGGTCCTTCAAGCCGGATCAACGTGTTTAGATAAATAATTTCATTGAAAATCTCAGTTTTTATATGATTACTATAATTGATATTCGATATTATAATGGATATGTACTATCAGCATTAACCATTTTCCCCCCAACAGCGCAAACAAGACCTGGAAGACTCGCTGCAAGCTCAGCAATACTTCGCGGACGCCAACGAGGCCGAATCATGGATGCGCGAGAAGGAACCCATGGCGAACACACAAGACTACGGCAAGGACGAGGACTCCTCCGAAGCTCTGCTCAAGAAGCACGAGGCGCTGCTGTCTGATCTGGAGGCGTTCGGAAACACCATCAAGTCGCTCAGGGAGCAGGCTAACGCTTGCAGGGTGAGTTTGTTAGTAGAAGGAATTGGAATGTTGCTGTCAATAGGGTTGTCAATGTAGTAGAAATATGAAAATAAATTATTTGAAAAAAAGATCTATAATATAAAATTTTAAGTGAAATAAAAATATGAATATTATTATCTTGGTAATCTACCAGCTTCCCTATGGTGTACTTCGATGTCTAAAGTACACGTTTTTCCATAGCAACAAGAATCTCCAGTGGTGGACGTGTCAGGCAAGGAGTGCGTGGTCGCTCTGTACGACTACGCTGAGAAGTCGCCGCGCGAGGTGTCTATGAAGAGAGGTGACGTCCTCACTCTCCTCAACTCTAACAACAAGGTATGTTTTGCACACAATAGATGCCATTGATGTTTTGTTAGATTCAATATAATATTAACGCGCGACCTATGAGACGATGTTAGTGTTTTTTCAGTGAGTATTCATTGCTCTTCGTAATAAAGGACTTAGGGTCCATTGAATATCGGAGGTTGAAGCATCAGCCTCATAAGCAGGTCAATGTTGATACCTAAAATACATCTTATGATTTCTAATCTAAAGTACGTAATCTCAAGTGCTTCGAATCATCAGTCACTAGGGCTTTTTATTATTTCTGATTCATTTAACGAAAAAGGGTATCGAAAGTAGAAAGTATATGTAGTTTTAAACATATTATCGCGTGCTTAATAATTGTCGTTACTGAAAATGTCACATCAACTTGATATCAATACTGTCTGAATGTGAAGTGCGTATCCATCAGAAAAGTATAAATGGTTATTCCTAGCAGTCACGTGGATATTGACAGATGTGTTTGGCGCATGCGCGTTCGTCACTACAGACAAGAGACGATGTATAGGGCGCACATTCGTTTTGTCACTTTGTACAGTGTTTACAAACATGTGTAACACGAATAATCCCTCCTTCCTATAACTTGGGGTCCTTCAAACGGAGTGTGAAGAAGCAATTATGCAGGCCAGCATGACTGTGCCGATCGTCCGGGGATGCTTGTATTTTTGGTCGGTTGGCACAATAGGGTACCGGACTCATTTTCGTTCTTTACTTTTATCAAATATTTACATAATATAAATTATAACACGGAAGGAATTTTTAAAATCCGGTAAAAAATCAACAAGTTATAAGTCTTTGAATTTCGGTGGAAGGGGTAATTAACAAGAAACAGAAAAGAGACGAAATATCCACATGTGACGTCATCGGGAATTACGACGCGTGCGAAAGAAAGAGATGAAGCGATATCCCCACATCGCGCCCACTTCTGCACATTACAATATTTTAAATATGAATTACTCGCTCATTTTTTAACCAATTTTTATGCAGTTTTCGCAGGAGTACTTCTTTTTCATATTTTTAACCATTATATATAGAATAATGGACAAAATCAAGCATAGGCCGGTCCCCTATTTTTGGGTTTCACGTCGCTTAACATCAGGTGCAGTGAAGCTACTTCGCCGCGCCACAATAAAATTTAAAAAAAAGAACAGTCCATTTCGTAATGTACCTTACTAATTACTCGCACTCTTAATAAAACAATCATCCATTACAAAATTAACAATTTGTGGCAGTCGTCGGAAAACTAATTATTGTTTGCTACCTTTTCTTTTTGAAGGTGCTATAAAATTGAGCTTATTAAAGATGGATAAAAAATTAAACCTATAGCATGAAAATAAAAGGGAAAAAATTAAAAGGTCGCTAACAGAAATTGGTTGTTTGACGATTTCCACAAATTGGCAATTTTACAATGGGTCATTATTTTATTAAGAGTGCGTAATGTTAATAACTAGACAGTCTATAGTGTATAATGTTGCCGTCCAATTGGGGGCAAACGATGTGACGACATTAGAGCGCGTCCTTGCGCATTTGTTCTACAATAATAATTCCTAACCAAATACCGTGTTGGAAACGGACATTTATCTTTCTCATTATCTATGTTTATTAAAATAATTGTGACCGCGGTTTAGATAACAGTTAAAATTAAAGTTTTATGATAGATATTTTGATTTGATGTACAGACTTTAGTAATGACTGTATTACCCTTGTTCATGAAAAGTATCGCAGGTATACGCTAATTGAAAAATATATCATCTAGATACTACAGTTACAGCCAGACAGTCTTGGGTACCACAAACATGTCTTGTAATTATAAGTCGTCATTCGTAAACTATCTAATTTTATTACCGGTTGATTGTCTATTTACAACCCACACTACGTCCGATACGAATGTCCGCATGTTCAAATCCTAAGGGCACGTTCCTGTGCCTTTTGTAAAGTTATATGAATGTTGTGAATACTGAAGGAGAACAACATAAAAAACTTGAATACCTGAGAAGTTTTATATAAAAATTTTGAGGGTATAAAAAGTCTGCCAAAGTCTGGTGGAATAAGGCGTAACTCCTCTAGCGAAGCCTGTGCCTAGCAGTGAGACAGTATAGAATACATGGATGATATTATATATGTTACAGTTAATACATAAATTTAAAAAACTAATCACAGCGCAATCGAAAGATTAATACGTTATCAATAAATGCAAGCGATAATGCGTACTTGACATTCAATTAGAGTTACACAATACGTGGCGGCGCAGTACGGTAATGCTATTCACAGTTTTCTATTTGTTAAACGTGAGTTGCTGTAACATTACTTTATATACAATGACAGTTTGGTGGAAGGGTTTACTGCGTTAATACTAAAAGAAAAATGCTGAATAAAAAAATATAAGTGTTTTTGTTTAGTAAATAATTTAGGCCCCGCCTCCTTAAACAACTATAGGTATGTATAACAAAAATATGGCCGCAGAAGATAAGTATGTTTGTTGTTCTTATGAGTAAAATCGTAAGTTAGGCTTGTTACTTATATCATTAAGTAGGTATATTTATAGATGTCCAGGTATTTATTTGTAATTATCCAATTCGCTTCTGTTTAGTTTCTGTTTGGCTTAACCGTTTTTGTTTATCCAGACATAGTGATGCGCACTTGCATCTGAAAAGTACTGTGCTATTCAAATATAATGTTAAATAGATCAATGAAAAAGGTTGCATTCTTTAACTAAACTTACACTGGCTGACTATAAACTCTTTGGCACAGGCGCGATGGCGAGTATTTTAGTAAGGTAATAATTATATTGGATACTATTACATAGCTGGTTTTAAATAAAAATTGTCAAACCTTGAAAGCTATCCTACGAAAAAGTTAAAGTTCGTATACACAAATAAAATATTTTATATTAAAACTTTTACACGACAGTCTGTGTATCGACGCGCGTGTCGTCTATATTACTGAAACGTAATGACCTCGCACTAATATGATACAGTTCATGGCTCATTTGTTTCTTTAAATATCGATTTAGACATCCTTTTTCGTTGTTTTTATGTTTCTTCATTGGTTCTCGATTAATTTTAAATTTTTATGAGTATAATTCATAATCGTTTACAATCTAGGGAATCTTCGACAGTAATGGAATATTAATATCTGAAAATAAATGCTGGGTTTCATATTATAATTTCATATGTGGCGTACGACCACAACCTTGAGATTTTAACTGCGGCACACGATCCGCTTCAGTAAGCTCCCATTGTCTTATAAATGGACATAAATATTAAACAGCGGATGTTTTTCTCACAAGAAGGCAATACATCTTATATGGTTTAAAATTCTAAACATTTGAATGGGTCGGGAGCGGCCCGCGTCACGGCGAACGCAACGTTTATTCACGCTCCGTTGTTATCTGCCGCGAACTGGCTAGTGTTTATGTAACTTCAGTAATTCGCTACTCAGTACACGCCGCGCTGATATGGCGAACAAACATTGTTATACGTAGTAAAAAAAAAATTAAAATAGATTTCGTACTGGCAGCTTAATAGTTAAATGAAAAAAAGGCAAACTAAATAAAAAAAGAAAATATTTTAATCCTGGCAGTTTGGTGTTTTAAAAATCAACAAAAACAGGTCTATAACAATAACATTAAAATCTTTTTGGTATTTAGTTAACGTAGTGGTTATATTATCTTTGGTGTTTAGTAAATTACTATAGTGCGCGTTACATAGCGGCGTTTTGTACAATGTATGAAAATCGAACTCGAATGTGAAACACGATGTAGTGTTGTATTTTAGTGAAACCGTCTGTGATAGAGTCGTGATACTAGTGTAGAGATGATAGTTTTATGTTGGCTCATCGCGTTGCTCCTAGAGAACTCTGTTAGGAATAATAAGAGAAAAAAAATCCCGAGTAAGTTTTATGAACCTAAATGCTATGTAGTGCTAACTCTTCATAAAATGTGTTATCTTCCTCTTCACTTAAGTCTATTTTAAATAATTTAAAAAATTAATGTTTAGACAATTTTACACTGACATCAATATAGCGTATTGTTAACCAATTCTTTTGTCTTTTCTACTATTATTACGTAAAATAAATACTATAAAAAAATTATATTACTTAACTTTTTCAATTAATATTTATTTAACACCCTCTTGTGTGTTAGTTTTTTTTATACTATTATTAGAAAAGAACAAAATATCTACGTATCTACTATAAAAAAATAATGATACTAAATTCTTTTAGTTAATACTTGTACGAAACACCATTTAAAATATTCTTCAATACAAATAGCACGCGATAAAATTGTATAGATGTGTTATACTTATTTACCCAACACAAAAGCATGTGTGACGTGATACTTGCATGAATTATGAGGGGGCTTATGTCGCAGCGTCATTATCTTGTTAACGATAAGGTAGTCACGAAATATAATCTGCGCTTCAAACTGGATTTAGGGGCTGGTTTCTGACTTTTCTAGAGGCGTTTTTTGCTGTAAAATGAAATAAATTGTACCTACATAACTTGCTTGCCTTGCAAAAATATTAGCAGAAACGTCAAATCTTGATAAATACAAATACTTGCTCAACTCTACTACCTCTAAATACTTTCACACGGACATATCAAAAGTAACCTACATTTGAATAATAATTCGCGCTACAAGGTTTAGCAATATACTTCATATCGCTGATGATGATAATATATGACAATTTCTGAGTATGCCATACTTTGTAAAGTAAAATATATTGACAAAAAATATATTATGCCCATATGTAAAGTCTACTGCAATATTCATTAGCGAGTAATGCACCGCTAATATTTAATTGATGACTGACGCACACGCATTGTCCAGGATATCCTTAGGGACTTCTTTGGACCTATGTGTCTCACATATTTCCGCACCCAGTCCCGGCACGAACGGACCTATATGGATATCCGGGAAATAGTGCGTCTTAGATCGTAAACGCAATCTCACGATTCTTTAGAACGGCAGTTAGAGTAGAACATTCTAGAACTATTATTTCCATTGATTGTTCATGTGAAAAATATTCCTATTTTTTTGACTGGGATTAAGCGTGTTAGTTATTGTTTTCAGAGGCTAAATACCCACGGAAAACGAAGATACCGAATAGTTATAGTTTGATTTACAGATTTTCAAAAGGTTATTAATCGCCTTTTTCAATAAACTATTCCAAATCTCTCCATCGCAATGGACCAATTATGACAATGTATTTTTTTTACATAATTATGGATGAATAATGTTTAAATTATTCACGGGATCGGATAGAAGATAAAGATTAGAATCGTTTACTCAAAACGGCAGTTAATCGATTAAAATAATTCTATTTAGTGCAGATACGTATAAATTGTAAAATTATGGCACGAATAAGATTGAAGTGTTTAGTCTGCCGTGTTGAAGGGTAACGCGTACATTTATTTTGTTAACGTGAAAATAAACATTCCCAGAACAGAAATGCTTGGAGAAGTTCACGTTTAAAAGAATAAATGATTTTTTTTATCACAGAAAATGATATTAAAGTTATGTAATATTTAAATAAATAACGCCTACAAGGGAGAAAAAAATAGTTTTTTGTTACATCGCGGAATTAATAACATATTTTAGCAGCTATAATATAGGCAATTTAATTTACCCAATACAAAAATATCCTGTCGTAATGGGAAGAGACATTGCGACTGCGAGAAAGTGAAAATTATTTTAATTTCTAGACACGTGCTACTAATTTAGTATGTGTAACATATCTGTAATAAAATACAATAAACTCGTGAGCTTTCTAAAAGTCTCGCTACATACATAACCTTGAAAATATACAACCTCCTTTTGTAATTAGGTTAAAAAATAATACATAATTAGTAATTCATTGAAGTAAATGAATTTACAAGCATTAAATGTAAATGAAATTAGGTACTAATAAGCATGAAGCTTATAATGCCACTCATCTCGCCGTGGCAGATTATCTTCAGGGTCGCTATCATGCAGAATCACTGAATTAAGATAACATTGTTTGTTATTTATTTACTCAAAGAGAAAATAGCTTTATATTGAAATATTAAAATCCCGCATACCATAAACACTTCCTACAACTATGCTCCTATATTAACAATTACTTATTCATGAATACTTCCTTTTCTTCCTAAATTAAACATTGGTGCCAAAAAGTACTATTTTCATGTATTTCCGCATTGTCTACAGATTTAAAAATTCAATGAGCTCAGGACAATAATACAAACCTGAAATGGCAAAACGAAAAAACTACGTAGTTTTTTTTGTGTTTAATAGGATTAGGAAAACATACGTGAAATAAATAAGTTTTGCATATTATCATGTTCATGTTATAAGAACTTACTTGAATGGTTTCCTTGTCCCAGGACTGGTGGAAGGTGGAGGTGAACGACCGCCAAGGCTTCGTGCCGGCCGCCTACGTGAAGAAAATCGACGCTGGACTTTCCTCCTCGCAGCAGAACCTCGCCGACTCCAGCTCCATCGCCGCCAGGCAGAACCAGGTGGGTTCACTATCTTATATGGAAATATTTGATTATAATATCACAGTTTTCGTTAAAACCGCTCCAAAATAATAATGTTTTCTTTTCTTCCAAGTATAATATACTTGAAAAAAAAATGTTTAAGTATTCTGTTAACATTTAAGGTTGCAGTCTGTTATCCCTTCAAGCGTCACAGACATTAGTGAGTCGTTGCTCATCATGTTATGTGATGCGTGACGTGCTAGTCTAAACTCTATACTAATAAGCTTAGACTAAAGTGACATATATATTCTGAGCCATATGTTTCTTCACAGATCGAGGCGCAATATGACAACCTGCTGGGTCTCGCGCGCGAGCGTCAGAACAAGCTCAATGAGACGGTCAAGGCGTACGTGCTCGTGCGCGAGGCTGCGGAGCTCGCCACGTGGATCAAGGACAAGGTACCAGCTACTAAATAGTAAACAGCTTAATGTTTCGTGATAATGTTATTTAAACTATTACAGCTATATCAATGGCTCCTCAACATGTTAAGATGGGCTAAGGTCCTGAAGAGAGGAGCTTAAAACTATTCCAGTTATTAAATCTTTAAAAACTAATGTGTTATTATTTATGAATCATAAATTGTATGAAATGCAATTTCCTAATGTATGTAATTTTGGGTGTAACTCTGTAGTCTATGTAAATATTTATAGAGTACACTGTACAGTGTAGATATGATTGACTTAATTAAGAAGGCGGGAGTAACTAACAGGAATTACCAAACATCAATGATTCATTTCCTTGCAGGAGATGCACGCTCAGGTGCAGGACGTGGGCGAGGACCTGGAACAGGTGGAGGTGATGCAGAAGAAGTTCGACGACTTCCAGAACGACCTGCGCGCCAACGAGGTGCGCCTCGCCGAGATGAACGAGATCGCCGTGCAGCTCATGACCGTCGGACAGACGGAAGCCGCGCTCAAGATCAAGACGCAGATGCAGGTACAAATACTGTACATGTCTACAGTGAGAAATTTCTTTGTATTCCTCAATCGTGAGCAATATCGGACAGGTAGCTGGTTATGCAGTTACTTTTTTCATACATGCAATGGATACCTTAAAGTTAAAACATGTTGTTACCCTACTATAATAACAGAACATAGTAATATCAAAACATCTGTCTAACGATTCACTGTTATGAAATCAATTGTAGTAATAAAGCTGACATGTTCCATTTGTTGCTGAGAATGTACTAACAAGCTTTTGTAATATTATTATCACTAATATTATAATCATGTTGATGATCATCTCATGCATGTTTATTGAATTTTGATTAGACCTTCATGATTTGTATATTGACAGATCTGTAGCAAATATGACAATATTTTGTTTATTATTTAGTGTGCATCCGTAAATTAAAAATATACATGATGCTGATAGTTCAGCTAGTAGTATTTAAAATCGCCAGACTTCATGCAAATCGTATTAGAGTACTAGACGAGACCGCAGTTACGTTCCAGTTTAAAGAAAGAGCAGGATATCGGACGGTTATGCTCTAGTTCACACGTCAAACACCGCGTGAGACTCTTCTTCAACATTGTATCTGTACAATACATTACTAAAACAAATTAACAACATCGTTCTTCCCTTCCGCAGGAGTTGAACTCGAAATGGACATCCCTGCAGCAACTAACAGCGGAGCGCGCCGCGCAGCTCGGCTCCGCGCACGAGGTGCAGCGCTTCCACCGCGACGTCGACGAGACCAAGGACTGGATCGCGGAGAAGGAGGCCGCGCTCGCCACCGACGACCTCGGCAAGGACCTGCGCTCCGTGCAGACGCTGCAGCGTTAGTATAGTAATTAACTAGACCGGTGTGACTATAGGACAATGCAGGGGGAAACTAAATCAATATTATAAATAATAATAGTAATAACAAACTATATAGTAACCACGCAGAAATTCCTGATTGTGGTGGTTGGCCAAGTAATACAGATACCTAAGTAAATTTATGTAGAAATCATATGGGAAAAGTTTGCCGATTCCTACGCATTTTGACAATATGCTATTAATCTAAGGAATATATCTCCGGCACTAGTTCGTAATAGCTGATATTTTCCTAAAGTTGGGTCTATTCCTCCCCCACAGGTAAGCACGAAGGCCTGGAGCGCGATCTAGCCGCACTAGGCGACAAGATCCGGCAGCTGGACGACACCGCCAACCGCCTCATGTCGACGCACGGCGACTCCGCCGACGCCACCTACAGCAAGCAACGCGAGATCAACGAGGCCTGGCAACAACTGCAGGCGCGAGCCAACGCGCGCAAGGAGAAACTACTCGACTCCTACGACTTGCAGAGGTACGACGGCAATAGACCATTAGATCATTATATCAACAACGAGGCTAAGGTCTTTATTACATGCTGTTAGGTAGCTATCAAGAAACTATTTTGCTTTTAACTTTTACAAAGAAAGTTCGTATTTTAGTCTCTTACTATGGTTGGTATAAGCTGCTGTGTCGTTGGTATTATGCTGAACTAAAGCTTCTTTTGACCTGACAAAAATACCTAATTAGTAGTTACTTACGCAATTCACAGAATTGTGAAGGATGTCTGCTGCTCTACTATATTTTCGTTTTTTTTATATTATAATATTATAAGTGTATCGTATTTATACTAGATTCTTATCCGACTACCGCGACCTGATGGCGTGGATCAACTCCATGATGGCGCTGGTGAGTTCGGAGGAGCTCGCCAACGACGTCACCGGCGCCGAAGCGCTGCTCGAGAGGCACCAGGTAATGTACCTCTATATCATGATCCCACCTATAATCAATTGTATTGTTTATACCTTTCGTAAACTGTTTAATAAGACTTAGCTATTGAATGGCGCTGTTCTTTACTTATACATCTCGTAGACAATAGACTGCACTGGGAATTTGCCCTGGTAGAGAAATTAATTCTATACCATATAAAGTGAACTTACGCGAGTAACTATAGAGCTATTCATTAGAGTAACTATAAGGTTACTCAATAGAGTAACTATAGAGCTACTCATTAGAGTAACTATAAGGTTACTCATTAGAGTAACTATAAAGTTACTCATTAGAGTAACTGTAAGTTACTTTCAGAGTATTTTATTTTAAACCCTGTTCGACGCGTCGCCATCACTCTTACTGATCTTCGCGAGACTATATGTATTGTCTAAGACTTGTTTAGGAGAAGTATAAGATACCAAAACAGAGAATTCCATGGCTAATTTATTAAACATTTACATTTGTTCATTTCAATCTAAAATGTACCCTCATAATGTGTACAAAATGTGTATGTTAATACCATCTGTCCTTCATGGTGTTCATATACAAGGTGTGTGTTCTAGACCCAGCGTTTGGAGATAGACGCGCGTTACGGCATAATGCCGCAGGTCAGACGATTGCACGCATGTGTGCCCAGAACCTAACTGTATTAATACACCGCGGACAAGTGGATTGTTTTTGATTGCTGTAATTGTGGTTGAAACCATAATGGTATTACTAATGTGATGTACCATCTATTCAATTCATAATTACAGACGTTAAAAGGAATTCATATTGTACAGACAATGTGCAGATTTGTTTCGTAATTCCAAATTTGTTTTAATGAATTTTATGTATTATTTTAATGGCTTTATAGGGTGCGTAGTGCCACAAGCCGTAAGCCCACAGCTTTATAGAAACGTAGATCATAATAAAACGTAATGATCTCATCAGAATATCGATTAGTGTAGCCAGTACTTCCTTTAGTTTAACTATATTTTTAGCTTGAAAAAAAAGTTTCTCATTCTTAAAACAGCCGGTCTCCTTCATAATAAATTGTGCTATCCTCATTTATAAGCTGACCCTGCCAGGCTAACAAACGTATAGTCAGGTTAAAAAAAAACTAAATCACAATGAATGAAATTCTAGATTTAGTCGAAAAATAGACTCGCAGTCGATTCTATCATAATATCCGTAAACATATATTTTCACAGTCCTCATTTTAGAAATCTGTATTATCAAACAAATCTGCACATATTAGTTTTTGATAATAATCCAATACTATCACAGTTGATGTGCTGTTTTCCGAAACGAGTCGAAATTCCTATCATAGGTGACGTTCGACGGCACGCGGGCGCGGCCAGACACGTAGTCTAGGCGACTGACTCTAACATCACGCCATAATATAACACGCGCAATATTCATGTATCAGTGTTGTGGGATGTGTACGGAGATTTTTTAAAACAATTATTGATAAGTTTGGCAAAATATTTTTTTAAGTGGCTGACTTAAGGTAATCAAAGTGTTGTTGCACAACCCTAAGAAATATCTGCAACAGTTTGAAACATGTAACATATTTATCTTACCTCCTTAAAATAAATATTTAGAAAAAAATAATTAAATAATGTTTTTAGAAATTTCCGTACATATGTCAAGGCCCCTAGTAAAGTCCAGTTCGTTTCCCTTCATGTTTCAGTGTGTTTGTTCACGTCTCCCTTATTCTTTGTAATGTGACTCCTCTAATCGTATCGATCACGTGTTGTTTTGTGTGTTGTGTAATTAAAACGCTTTTATTTTTAGTTTAATAAAGTTCAAAATTCCAAATTCCTCTTCATACAATTCCTTTCAATCTTACCCATGAATCTGCCAATAGTATTAAAACCATTCAATTTTTATATTTTTTTTTATTAAATGTATCTATCAATAGTAAAATCGTGAGAATTTTTAAGCAGGATTCAAATAAAATGTGTCAATCTGTACTATGCAAAAGTTTATAGAACAATTGTTTTAAGTATGATCATATATGATCATAACTTTTGGCACCCATGCACAATGGCCCGACTTGCTACGGGCTAAGTGCTGAAAAAAGGATCCCCTCAAAATAGACCTTCTGGCACCTTTCACATTAAATCACGACAGCCCTTAACATTCTCCATTATATTAATTCAACCTACGATGTAACCTTCAATAGATACCGTATTAAGAACATTTTTAACTAAACTGCTGTATGAAATTGTATGGAACCAAAATCATCTGATTGATTCTTTTAAAAGTTGAATAAATGTATGTCTACTGGTTGGCTAGTGCCATCAATATGTATATTCTATTGGTATAAAAGTTACGACTATATCGTAAACTTTGATATGGCGTCTATTGAAGATCCACCATAATATAACCCATGCCATTGACTATAAATTCTAAAATACATTGTATACAACAGGAACACCGCACGGAAATGGACGCGCGCGCCGGCACGTTCCAGGCGCTGGAGCTATTTGGCCAACAGCTGCTGCAGGGCGGACACTACGCCAGCGTCGACATTCAGGAGAAGCTCAACAACATGGGCGACGCACGGCAGGAATTGGAGAAGTAAGTGACGTACCTGATAAAGTTACAATTGATAATTATAAACTGTTTGGTATGCGCAAGAGTGCCTGATCACCTGTCCAAAAGGATTAAAGAAATTCTGTAGCATTTGGAGGCCCAATTGCATGCTTATAAAATACATTGATTTTCAGGGCGTGGGTGAGCCGTCGCATGAAGCTGGACCAGAACCTGGAGCTGCAGCTGTTCTACCGCGACTGCGAGCAGGCGGAGGGGTGGATGGCGGCGCGCGAGGCGTTCCTGGCGCCGGCCGACCCCGCCGACGCGCACGCGCATGCGCAGAGCGCCGTGGACTCGCCCGACCACGCGCAGCCCGACAACGTCGAGCAGCTCATCAAGAAGCACGAGGACTTCGACAAGGCCATCAACGCGCATGTCAGTACACATATAGTATACTACTTTGAATTTTATTGTATTTGCCAGTGAATATAGATATTTTTTTTATCATTCTAGGGATCATTGCGTATAATGAAGATATATTTTACAAATAACACCCATGTGCAAGAAGTTGTTATATACAGGATGTTTTACTGACGATGATGACGTTTAACTAGGATTTTGTTTAAAATTGAAAACACAATATTTCATTTTATCTTGTAGGAGGAGAAGATCGCACAACTGCAGACCTTGGCCGACCAGCTGATCGCTTCGGACCACTACGCGACCGACGCGATCGACGACAAGCGCAAGCAGGTGCTCGACCGCTGGCGCCATCTCAAGGAGGCGCTCATCGAGAAACGGTCCAGGTAAGATCATAATACTACTTCAATGATTGTCATTTTATTAGTTATTACATATCATGATGGATTAAAATATTAGGATAAAATATTAAAATATTAGGTTGTTTAAATCGCATTATCAGAGGTCACCTTAATACCTACTAATACAAGTAATTCAGGTAGTTTCCATATTTGTATAATCTTTTCTTTCACAACTACATGTTAAATCGGCCGAACTATTAATTTTATTATAATATTTTCTATAGACTGGGCGATGAGCAGACCCTGCAACAGTTCTCTCGCGATGCCGACGAGATGGAGAACTGGATCGCTGAGAAACTGCAGCTCGCCACCGAAGAGAGCTACAAGGTAACAAGTGTTGACGATTACCCTAATTGCCATGTTGAGTTCATTGTGTGTTTAGACAGGCGCATGGATTTATATACTTACCGCATTAGATGGTCAAAAAATAATGAGATACTTTGCCATATTTGTCACGAAATTTTCTGTATATCAATTTACAATTAGAACAAGACAGAGTAATACAATCCAAACTCCACCAATGTGTCAAAAAATAAAACTTAAAAATGCTAATATTATATTAATATGTAATATGGTTGTGCAGGACCCGGCCAACATCCAGTCGAAGCATCAGAAGCACCAGGCGTTCGAGGCGGAGCTGGCGGCCAACGCGGAGCGCATCCAGTCCGTGCTCGCCATGGGCGGCAACCTCGTGCAGCGCGGACAGTGCAGCGGCAGCGAGGACGCCGTGCAGGTACGCACCACACACGCGTTATACGGATATGTGATAAATAGTTCTCTTGTTTCGACGCAGCAGGAACTTCTCGATTTGTAATGAAAATTCCTATAAAAGTCTCTCATGAGACTAATTCTGATCTGAAGGTATTTTTACCGAGATTGTAATTTACTGTTATATCCATGTGTTCATAAATGCTTTCTTCAATGCAGGCTCGTCTCGCCTCCATCGCGGACCAATGGGAGTTCCTTACCCAGAAGACCACTGAGAAGTCCCTCAAACTGAAGGAGGCCAACAAGCAGCGTACCTACATCGCGGCCGTCAAGGATCTGGACTTCTGGCTCGGAGAGGTGGAGAGCTTGCTCACATCGGAGGACTCCGGCAAGGACCTCGCCTCCGTGCAGAACCTGATGAAGAAGCACCAGCTTGTAGAGGCTGATATACAGGCTCACGAGGATAGGATCAAGGGTGAGACTTTTTACTTGATTGTTTATATACATATATGTGGTAATTCCGTGCGGTATTTGACGTGTTAGTTAATTTAACTTGAGCCGTGATCGATAACTTGTCGCTACATTTTGTCTAACTAATATACTGTCTACGTAGATATTTGATAGGCGTCACTAACGTACTTCCTCCCACTAGACATGAACGCGCAGGCGGACGCGCTGGTGTCGAGCGGACAGTTCGACAGCGCGGGTATCGGCGCGCGGCGCTCCGCCATCAACGAGCGGTTCGAGCGCGTGCGCAACCTGGCCGCGCACCGCCGCGCGCGCCTGCACGAGGCTAACACGCTGCACCAATTCTTCAGGGACATCGCCGACGAAGAGTCTTGGATCAAGTAAGTACCGCTGTGGCTTCGATAAAATTTTAAGTCCTCCACAACTGATCCACACACATATATCTACAAAACTATAAAAGGCAACTACAATAATTTGAAAGTTTAAATATTATTAAATTAAATCCACATTTTAACCTCAAAGGGAGAAGAAACTTCTCGTCGCCTCAGACGACTATGGGCGTGATTTGACCGGCGTCCAAAACCTTCTGAAAAAGCACAAGCGTCTTGAAGCCGAGCTGGCCAGCCACGAACCCGCCATCCAGGCTGTGCAGGAGGCCGGCGAGAAGCTCATGGACGTGTCTAACCTGGGCGTGCCCGAGATCGAGCAGAGGCTGAAGGCTTTGGCCTTGGCCTGGGCTGAACTACAAGCGCTCGCGGCTGAGAGAGGCGCCAAACTGCAGCAGTCGCTTGCCTACCAGCAATTCCTGGCTAAGGTTGACGAGGAGGAAGCATGGATCAGGTAAGATGTCGTGGCATCATGTCGGTATACATTATTAAGATTAAAGAATTTATGACACAAGCAAGTTACTAAACCAATGCTAATACCAAATATGTTTATTGTATAGCGAGAAGCAGCAGCTGGTCGTGGTGGGCGAGTGTGGCGACAGCATGGCGGCGGTGCAGGGGCTGCTGAAGAAGCACGAGGCGTTGGAGGCCGAGCTGGCCGCCCGCGCAGAGCGCGTGCGCGAGCTCGCCGCCGAGGGCGACGCACTGCTGCAGGCCGGCAACCTGCACTCCGACGCACTCGATCACCGCATCCGCGCGCTACAGGTACGCACTCACTGAATATTTACATAGCCACACTACACATGAACTACTGATTAAATTAAATTGATGACGCCAACGTACAATGCATCTGACGCAGTTGTGCTATTTCACATACATGATATGCCTCAATATGCGCTCAACTTTAATGTAATAGAATTTTCAACATCTCCAATAGCGAAGCAAGCCAAAATCTAGATAAGCATGTTGCCCAACATAAGTAATAATATCCCTTTCTTCCCTAGGCCAAGCTGGAGAAACTGACTGGTTTGGCAGCGCGTCGCAAGGCCGCGCTGGTGGACAACTCGCTGTACCTGCAGCTGCTGTGGAAGGCGGACGTAGTGGAGTCGTGGATCGCGGACAAGGAGACGCACGTGCGCTCCGATGAGTTCGGACGAGATCTTTCTACCGTGCAAACGCTGCTTACCAAGCAGGACACCTTCGATGCAGGTCAGTGTAGCCTGTGTGCCCTTGAGACAAAATTGTGGGAGTGTCTTCTTTGGTTTTATGCCAAGTGACAACCGTAGTTTTAAAGACTGTGTTTCGTATTTGCGTTTCCGTGTGATATAGAACTATTTTATATTTATACTTCTAAGGTTAACTTCTAGGTCTTAAAGGTCTTAGGTCTTAAATAAGCTAATGGTTTGTTCGAGCTTGCCTAGAAACACTGTTCACATCATTTGAATTGCGAATACGTTACCGTTAATTAAAGAAAGGAAAAAGCTAATCCTAACCGTAACATTAACCCCACAGGTCTAGCCGCATTCGAGCATGAGGGCATCCAGAACATCACCTCCCTCAAAGAGCAGCTGGTGGCCGCGAACCACGAGCAGACACCTGCTATCGTGAAGCGGCACGCGGACGTGATCTCGCGCTGGCAGCGACTGCTAGCTGACTCGGCAGCGCGCAAACAGCGTCTGCTGCAGCTGCAGGACCAGTTCCGCCAGATCGAGGAATTGTATCTCACATTCGCCAAGAAGGTAAAGTAACAATTTATTAATCTGGTCTAATAGATCGTAGCTTCTAACTAAATCACGAACCGCCACATTATTCTAGTCACATTCCTCAAGGTAACGTTGACAACATTACAGACTCATAGAATATAAAAATATGGAATCGACGTCAGGCCCATTCACCATCCGTAGCTAATGTTATCTTGATGCACATTATACTTACTTACATAAATAAAATCAGCATCTTATTTAAGGATACATTTAACAATAGTATTTGTTTTTCTTGTTACCAGGCATCCGCTTTCAACTCGTGGTTTGAGAACGCCGAAGAAGACCTAACTGACCCCGTGCGCTGTAATTCCATCGAGGAGATCAGAGCTCTCAAGGATGCGCACGCGCAATTCCAAGTAAGTGCTATAATGGGTTTCAGATTATAATGCGTATACACCCCCACTTCGATAATCTTTGATTGACGAGTTTAAAAACTAACACCAACCGTAATTACAAAAAAAAACACTAAAGTTGGATCCTTTTACGACAAAAGCATTTGTCTAACATTTTGATGGAAGTGTTACAATACAGTATAATGTGTTGCGCAGGCGTCGCTGTCGTCGGCACAGAGCGACTTCGAGGCTCTGGCGGCGCTGGACGAGCAGATCAAGTCGTTCAACGTGGGCGCTAACCCTTACACCTGGTTCACCATGGAGGCGCTCGAGGAGACGTGGCGCAACTTGCGCAAGATCATTGGTATGCAATACCTTATTGCCCTAGGGAATGGCTATTCTAAGACCACTATACTATAGTAACGTTTTTCGACGCATAAACAATAACTGACTGTCAATATTACGAGTTGACCGAGGTACTGATCACCCCATTTCGTCCTAACTGCTTCGAATTAACATGAATGTCGTGTGTGCAGCTGAGCGCGACATCGAGCTGACGAAGGAGGCGCAGCGCCAGGAGGAGAACGACAAGCTGCGTAAGGAGTTCGCTAAACACGCCAACGCGTTCCACCAATGGCTCACGGAGACACGGTACGTACGCACCAACTTCACACGTTCCGTCCAAATTGGGCTTTGTAACTGAGTATAATATATTCATCCTTGTGGGGTTCTAAAAGTTAAGGTTTGTGTTTAAAATTGTGACAAAATATTTCATTGTAATATTGATGTACAGGTACCGGCTGCTAGGCTGGGACGGGTAAAGTATTAGAATGTCGCGTGTTGTACTAAAAATTGTACCGCAACGCTTTGCGGCTTGGCAAAAATATTCTTCATTACCTTGTTAATAAATCTGATTTTATTAGTACTTCTGTAAGATGAGTTTACAAAAGTACTTATATATAATCAAACACGCCTTATATGCGTCCGTCAAGAGCGGGGAACATTTTGGTTGAATAAGAATTTGACTCACAAGGCCGCCTAGCTTTTGATGTAATTAATATTTAAAAATTTGGGTTCTTTTGCCAAGCCCGCTGGTTGTACGCGCACACCGTGTTGTCTCTTCTATTTTCGCTATTAAATACGATTGGCTTCTACTACAAAATGTTCATGTATCAACAAACATCATCGAAATAACTTTAATATTTCAGGCGTAACAATTTCTGAGTGTTCTTAGTTTCGATTAATTTCAATACTAATTGACCACTTCAACTAAATTGCAACCTTACTCATTCGATTTGTACAGAAATGTCGTGACGTGAATATTGCCTTTAGGTATACCTTGTATGCGATCATTAAATCATGTAAAACTTTAATATTCATGACCCTGAAACTGACATCCTACTAGTTATCGATAGACCTTTTATATTTATTGTTGATCTGAAGTTAGTCACGTTACTCGACTTCCACCTTTAGAAATATACATATAGAATATATATATTTTTTTACTTTAAAATAAAAGTTTTACACCATCAAAAACCGATTAAAAGCTGTCACTCTGTCACTTAAAGTTAACATTAAATATTTAAAAGAGGCTACCCTCAAACCGCCTATAGAGATGAACAATTTTCATCGACTATATAATTTACCAGTGAGAGTGTAATTGAAATGTTATGATGCAGCACGTCGATGATGGAGGGCACGGGCTCGCTGGAGCAGCAGCTCGCCACGCTGCGGCAGCGCGCCGGGGAGGTGCGCGCCAGACGCGCCGATCTAAGACGCCTAGAAGAATTGGGTACGTTACTATACCATAGACAACTGAGGATCATGTTCAAATCTTTAAAGATGTAAAATCTCTTTCCGCACGAACAATACTACTATAATACGTATAATACTCATTTCCTAACGTTATCTCTAAGGCGCCGCACTAGAAGAGCACCTGATCCTGGACAACAGATACACGGAGCACAGCACGGTGGGGCTGGCGCAGCAGTGGGACCAGCTCGACCAGCTCTCCATGCGTATGCAGCATAACCTCGAGCAGCAGATACAAGCCAGAAACCATTCGGGTATGTTCTAGAATATTCTTGAATTTCAACAAATTTACTCCATTTTCGTAAACTTCCGTACGATATCTAATACTGTTATCTGTGTACAGGTGTGAGCGAGGACGCTCTGAAGGAGTTCTCGATGATGTTCAAGCACTTCGACAAGGACCGCTCCGGTCGTCTCAACCACCACGAGTTCAAGTCGTGCCTGCGCGCGCTCGGCTACGACCTGCCCATGGTCGAGGAGGGGCAGCCCGACCCCGAGTTCGAGGCTATACTCAGTGAGTATTCAAACATTTTAAAAACTTGGATATTACCAGTACTAAACTGGCTGATACCCTTTAAACAGTGGCTTTCACACAACACTTTGACGGCTGTATTTTGGTAATAGAAATAGACGGTTGCATTTTGAGACAACCAGCTCTAATAATGATTTCCGAAGTTACTAATTCGATTATAAGAATTAAAGTCTGTCTGCGCCATAGTCTTAATAAATACGTTTCTCGTAGATGTGGTGGATCCGAATCGCGACGGGCAAGTGTCGCTGCAGGAGTACATGGCGTTCATGATCAGCAAGGAGACGGAGAACGTACATTCATCGGAGGAGATCGAGAACGCGTTCCGCGCCATCACCGCGCACCAGGACCGCGCCTACGTCACCAAGGATGAGCTATACGCTGTTAGTATACCGCGCGTTATGCAAATAGATACAATCTAAAGTTCCATTTAAATCCTAGTTTCTACAAGTATAATTAGATAAGTTACAAGAAACTGTGAGCCTCATTTGGGTGGATGGCTCATTCAATACTGCATATGTTGAACTATTTAAACAGTATAGTTTGATGTTTTATTCATTGAAACATAATATTTGCTTAGTCCAAGATAAGTGAACATTTCATATCATCCTAATAATACCTTTATTATTACAGAACCTGACAAAGGAGATGGCGGACTATTGTGTAGCTCGCATGAAACCTTACGTGGAACCGAAGACGGAACGACCCATACCCAACGCTCTCGACTACATAGACTTCACCCACACGCTGTTCCAGAACTAAGCACGCAGCACCGCCCGCGCAGTACCTTATTTAACGCATTAAATAACAAAACATACTTGGTTCTTTCATTGCAACACCCACCTGCGTGCGTACTGCGCGGACGATAGCGCACCCACGGGACGGGCACGGGCGAGTTTCAAGCGATGTTAACGTACTACTGTGTAATTTACGTCACAATTCTCCCGTTGCGTTACGTTTATATACATTTTAATATAAACTGCACCATCTAACTAAAGATCCGTGACTTAATTTACGTATAACTTGTACTTTTTGACATTAGCATTTGCTATAGCAAACTGTAAAACAGTATAGTCAGAGACTCGCTCGTGGTTCAGGCCCTCACGCTTGCCTTCATATCTTTCTCTATTCCAAATTATAGACTGGTTGATACACATCTTAAATGTTTGTAGTTTAGTCTATTGTTGGGAGGTCGGCTGGAGTCGGTGCGTCTGCTCAGACCGCTAGTGGTTTCCATGCGAAACGTGAGCGTCTGGGCGGCCCGGGACTACTTGGGTAGTCTCGTATAGGAACCGGCACGTAACTTATAGTTCGTCTAAAGAAAATACATCTACCTTTTAAATAATTAGTATATTAATTTGCCACATAAGACAATTTAACTAGCAAGACTAAATTACATAATCGTGATATGACACAAGACGTCGCATCCAAAATATCATAAAATTAAATCGTGCGCATGCGACGGGGAGACGACGTCAATGCCAGGATACGTGCCGGTGCTATATCTTCGGGTACGGAAGTAAAGGTTAGAATTCCTTTTCTCTGAGCGTAGCAGAGAAATACGAAGCTGCCGTTTCATTACGACACAGACTCAGCTTTCGTGTTATGCATTTCGATTTTTGCTAGAATTAAGCTAACGCGTGTAGCCTCATTCTATTTATTTTTTGTACTCTTATTAATCTTTTCAATAAATATTTATTTCAATTAAACGAGTTTGTTTATTTTTAGTCAATTTAATAAATTATGTTCATACATACATTTACAAGTTACATCAGTTTATATTACACTATACTTATTTAAAATCATATATTTCTGATACATGTATAACACTAATGTTCAATAATAAACTGTAATTGGTTGAGTTAGTCATGTCTTGAAATCAGACGGTGTCTAACTTCAATATCGAATTATGGAGGCTATGTTTGCATAATTAAGAAAATGGAACTGATAAACACTACCTTTGTATATTACAATTCCACATATCAAAATTTAAGATCCGATATTTGATCGAGTATGGACAACACATAATGTCCTATATTTTTCAGTAATTATAGGTGATCTCTGAATAATATTGCACATATATTATCATTTGCAAAATATGCAATATTAATTATTATACATATACATGACGATCGGCCTGGTTGATTAAATGCATTTGAAACGCGCTATAAACACACTATTATAGTCGGTTAAAATTTTTAGACACATATATGTCCGATTAAAACGCGCATATTTAAAAAAAAGTTCGTATACATGGGAAAGCTAATAACCTAAAGCTTGAGGGCGGGCAGACCAAACTAAGCTGTGTCGAACTTGGTATCATAACTACCCTAAAATCCAATATAAATATATTTACAGTGAACACCATAGAGACTTGATTTACTGCACTAATTATTGTGGAAAGCATTCGCATAATCAAAAATCCGGATAATTAAATAGAAGAAAAGGATTTTTTGTATAATTATAAATTATTTATAATAAGCTTTTGCTGGCATCTCCACCCGCATTGATGGCTATTTCCTGGTAAAAAGTTGTATATAGTACTCAAGGGAATATAGTTTACTATTATGAAAAAATTATGTTTCTTTCGCAGTTTCAATACGGATAATTGCGAAATTAGGTCTGATAATCCATCCAGTATCCACTGTAATTGAAATCTTGCCTTTATACATCAATTAAACTTCATTCTGCTTTTAATGCAAAAACAATTGCACAGCAATTTATTATTAGCCAAAAAATATCCGTAATATAAATATTTATGCATCCATGTCTAATTATTCTTTTTAGAAATATTTACAAGTATTTAATAAATGCACTATCTTATTTTATAATTAAATAATTATTGCATAGAAATAATTAATTTAGACAACTTTTGTTACAATCAAATATGTTTGAATGCATATTTATAATTTTTGATAGTGTAGCATATCGCTGCGGCCAAGATGTCTTTCTACGATGGCTATCGCTAATAAAATGTATTCTTCTCTTTCTATTAGCGTTAACGACTATAAAAGTACGTCGTCTACAGCCCTTGTAATATATGCGAAATCAACACGATGACTGCGGCTCACGCTATAGTCGTGTATTTTGGGTGCAACGCGCGTGTGGCTAGCACATAACCATACCTCAAACCATCTCAACAAAATCTTAAGTTATAATTTTTGGTCCCACTTACATGTAAAATCAAAATTTACAAAGAATTATTCAAATTCTTAACTACCCATAATTATCTACATAAGACTTGCTACACTCAGCTGAGTGCCGACTGGGTGGTGGCGGGACATTATGCTGTCTTTTAACAAATGCTGTAAAATTAGTCATCAATGGATTTCTGCTGGATTTCAGTTGTCAGACCATGCACATACAGCGTGACAGTCTCGCCACTGCCCAGAGATAACTTAGCAGTTGCTTCTGTAGATATACGATCACCAACAAATTACAATAACCTTCACCTAATGCTGTACCACAACTATAAGTACAATTTGGTCAACATTTTATTTAGGAGAGAAAACTTCATTGCAGGACAAGATAACATGTTAATTACTTTTAAGGCGATTCCAGATGTTAAGTTTCATAAATTCAAGTAATTACACTAGCTTTAATACATTTCAAGTTGTAACGCTCAGTCTTCATACCACTGCTGCTTGGCAGAACATTACAAAATAATGAGACCCAACATAAGA